>NW_026522025.1:12027500-12110000 GCF_021234435.1 Artibeus jamaicensis
TCATCTGGTTCTGAGTCCGGGCTCTTGAAAGTCAGCAGTTGGACAGGAAGTGTGAAAAGAAACAAGTAAAAACATTGACGGTAATCCTGACGTCCAAACACACAGCCTACTGCCACTGAGAACAGAGTGCTTCCTGGTATTGGAGGAACCAACTTGCACTAGTCACTTACCGCGGGCCCCACTTGGACAGGAGGAAGCAGCTATGAATGCAAGTGGGTGTGTGGTGGTGAGCAGTGGAGCTCCTGAGCTAGCGTCAGGATTAGCCGAGGATTTCCGACTCTGGTTTTTCTTTTCAAATGTGGGCAGAGAGAAATAACTGAAGTACAAAGAGTTTTGGCTGACAATTATTTCCTTTCTATTGTCTCTGCCAAATTGTGCTGCTAGAAAAGCGAAAATATACCTGCTTTTAAAAAAAAAAACAAACAAACTTTTTTTACCGCTCACACCTCCTGTGAACCTTCCAGATGAGCAGACGCTAAAAGAAGCACACCGTTTAAAACACCAGCAGTCAGACTGGGCAGGACAGGCAGTCCAGGCCGGGCAGTCCAGGCCGACGTGGTCCACAAGCTGGGTAATCCACCAAAACAAAATCTTAACATCACACTGTTTACAATATTTTAAATTTAAATAATTATTAATTTACATCATAATTTTCCTCCTGCCAAACTCCGCTGCGCCCCCTGAAGGGTGTAAAAGGCAACAACAGCTCATGTGGCTCCCCATGCAGCCGCTGCCACTCTGATTTAAAAAGGGAGGTGTTGCCAGTTTCCAGAGCAATTACAATTGGTTAAAAATATCGAACAGCCTTGGCTGGTGCACAGTGATTTGAGCAGAATCCTGCATTGGTTTTTCTATCATAGAACAAATCTGTTGGTCGCTAAGTGGATTGCCCTGGTGACACTCCATCTACTGCAACAGCAAATACCGGGCTCAGTCACCAGTGAGAGAGATCCAGATGTGTGAGGATCCGGGTGGTCCTGGGAGATGCCCCCGCGTAGACCCACGGCTACACTGCAGCAGCTGGATGGGGAAAGCTGGTGCTTTGGAACAGAGATTTCATCGTCCTGAGTCAGTGAAACTGTATTATAATGTTTTCTGCTTCATAGACTGATGAAAATATTGCAACCATGGTCTCTATGTTTAAAGAGCCATTTTTTTGCTTTCTAAAATTTTAACTAAGCAACATGATAAAAATAGCACTTAACTTTGTATTGTTTCAGTCCTCAGCCTGCATATTTCAAATAGGTTCAAAAGCTATAGGAAATAGAATTGAATTCATGATTTTTGTTACTTAAGAAAAATGAACTATTGACTAAAGATTAAAGGCAGGTTTTTTTAAAAAAATATTTTTCCAAATCCAAATCCCAACCTTTAATCCCTAACCGCACTGAGAGGCGGTTCGGCACTCAAATGAACAGCAGCTGCCATTTGTTGAGCACTTGCTGTGTTGGAGGCACTGGGGGAAGAGCATGGCAAGCCAGGAAGAGGCAAAGCCAAGGTCTGGACCCCACACCATCTGACTCCCAAACCCGAAATGGACTACGCGGTGTGGGAGGAAGCAGTTAGTATGAACTTACCAAAAGCAAGTAAATATTCTGCCTTTTTGGCATAATTACTTATCAAAAAAAGAAAGAAAAGTGAATAACATAAGCAGTGAAACAGTGTGTCCTTTTCTCTTTTAAAGTAGACATTATTTTTAGAACGGTTTTAGATTTGCCAAAGAATTAAGAAAACTATTTAAAGACAAAGTTTTGTGTTTTCTTTTTGTGTATCTTTTTTTGCTATAATGTTAAGGTATTGAGTTTGCAGCTTTTCACCTAGAGATTTTTTTAAAGTAAAACAATTTTAAGTAAAGTTTTATTTTTATCATTTTTCTGATACTCAGTGTCATCAACAAAGAGGGATATTTTGTTGACAAGTAGCACTATAATTCTGGGGCAGCAGGAGGGGGATTTGGGGTCGGAAGCCTTGGGTTTGAACCCCAGTTCTGTCACTTAGTAGCCAAGCAGCTGAATGTCTTCCTGAGTCTCAGTGGCCTCCTCCGTGAACTGGGGACGTTGAGACCCAATCAAGTTAGGAAAGGGTGTCAGTACGAGCTGGAGGGGGCAAACCAAATGCTAGTTCTTATGATGAGTGCTCCTTATGGCTGTAACTCTAGACTAACAGAATATATATATATTCATTCAAATAAGCCATGTCTCTGGAGAACAATTAAGTGAAATTCAGTAAGGTAATGGGTAGAGCCTTGGTCTTGGCATCAGACAGACCCGAATTTGAATCTTGGCTCTCCCACTTAGTAGCTGTGTAACTCTGAATTTTACCTCATACCTCTTCTGGCTCTAGGTCTTTACATCTAAAATGGGACAACATCACCCAAACTCAGAGTTGTTTTGAGGACTAGGTTTTACGTATGTGAAGCATCTTATACAGTGCCACAGGGTCATTCTCATTATTATTTTGGGTCTTCTGCAGTGTCAGGTTGTCTCTGGGATCGCTTGAGGATGCCCTTTACCCATGGAAGTCCTCCTTCTTTTTATTTTTTTTTAAGATTTTTTAATTTATTTGTCTTTAGAGGGGAAGGGAAGGAGAGAGGGAGAGAAACATCAATGTATGGTTGCCTTTCGTGCGTCCCCTACTGGGAACTGGCCTGCAGGGAACCGGCCTGCAACCCAGGCATGTGCCCTGACTGGGAATCAAACTGCCATTTGTCATGATCTTTTGTTTTTTGGAGAACATGATTTAAAAAGGAAATTCAAAAAAGCTGCCATTGTCACTTGGCATTGCTTTTGCAGGGTGCTTTATAAACCACAGCTTGGGCAACACCATTTGGAACACGCCTACCCTGCCTTACCCCATGTTCTGCCAGCTGACTCCAACCAGTGGGAAGTGTCCCTCAGGGAGGCCAGCTCTGAGCCTCCCTGAGACTGGAGAGCCTCGTGTTACTCTCTGCACTTCTTGTGTAGCAGTCACTGCCTCACAATCACTTAAATATCCGCTTCCACCGCCAAATGTAAAGTCCCAAGGCTGGAACAATTCTAAGTGACCATAAATATCAGTGACTTGTCTGTACATTCACAGGGGGAGATGCTCTTAGGACACAAAGAACTGCAAAAAGAATCTTAAACTATTGACAGTAATCATGTTGCTGCTGGTACAGTTGGTGGTGTTGATTATGTGATTGTTGTGTTTTGGGGGAACAGAGCAAATTAATGATTAAGGGTTACTGTAATTCTGTCATTTCTGGAGGTGTTGAAAATTGAGACTATCACTGTAGAGAAAAGGAGTAAAGTTGGAATAGTTTAAGTTGGAATTATCAATATGAAATCCTAGTTAATTTTATTAAAAGATGTCAAACTCTGTCTACTGAAAAGGCCTAGAAACAACCAGCAAAACAGAAATAGTGGTTCGCCCCTAGCATTGTGGTGCTGATGTACCAATGCCCCACAAGTGGGACCCAGGCTCCTCAGAGAAACATCTATTCCGAGTTAGAGGCAGGGAAAGCGTATGGTGAGCTTGTCACAACTTGTATCGCATAGCAAAGGAGTGACAAAAAGCCACCAGGGTTTTGTTGACAGGGCCCCGGAGCCAACTTGAAGAGGCTCCCACCTAAAGATGGAACATTTAAGCATCCATATGGGTAATAACTGCAATAGATTAAAACCCACCAGATATGTTTAAACGTCACAAGTTTATAAAGATAATAAGAAAGAGAGAATGAGGGAAAGAAAGAAAGAAAGAAAGAAAGAAAGAAAGAAAGAAAGAAAGAAAGAAAGAAAGAAAGAAAGAAAGAAAGAAAGAAAGAAAGAAAGAAAGAAAGAAAGAAAGAAAGAAAGAAAGAGAAAGAAAGAAAGAAAGAAAGAAAGAAAGAAAGAAAGAAAGAAAGAAAGAAAGAAAGAAAGAAAGAAAGAAAAGAAAATACAGGGTGAGGCAAAAGCAGGTTTACAGTTGTTCTCATGGAAAGTAATACAATAATTCATAAATAATAACACAAGAATAAACTTTCACATACAACTGTAAACCTATTTTTGCCCCACCCTGTATGTAAGAGAGAAAGAATTAAAGAGAAAGAGAAAAAGAGAGAAAGAGAGAGGGAGGGAGAGAGGTGAAGGGGGAGAAAAAGAGGGAGAAAGAGAGATAGAAGCAAGCAGACAATTGGTCAGCATGAAAAGATGCTAGTCAACCAACTCATTATTCTGAAAGCCAAAAATAAAGGAGAAAAACTCAGGCATCTATTTTGCCTTTTCTGTGTGAATTATACAACTCGGTAATGGAATAGAAGATAAAGGAAAGGTTCTTTTTATAAATGTACTCCAGCTAATAAATATAAATGAAAAGATAGAATGAGGATATCACCACTTTGCAACCATTAATGAATGAGTGCATCAGGGCATTTATTAAGTTGCTAACATTGAGAAAGAGAGACATTGATATTATGGGCCTCCTAATGGAAGAACTTTCCTTGCCAAAAAAATTCAAATCTGAAAATAAAAAGCAAACCCCTGCTTAGGCCTCACCTCCAACAGGGAGACTTCCCTGATCACTCCTGGCTGTACCGGAATACTACCTCTTTGTTCTATTTTTACATATTTTTCATACACTCAGTTGTTCCACACAGACACTCGTTCACTCACCTGTTGCATAGTTTCCTTGTTTCTACTCTTGTCCTCCTCCAGTCTAATATCTACTCAACAACCAAAAGATATTTTAAAGTGGAAGCTAGAGCATGTCACTCTTCTGCTCAATGGCTTCCTATCAACCCTTGAATCAAATGCAAGACCTTTACCAGGGAAAGCAAGGTCCTGCGAAATCTCGTCCACATTCATCATCTACCACTCTCTCCCTAGCTTATTGTACTCAGTCACACGGACCTTTGTGCTGTTCTGTCAATGCCTGGAGGAAGCACACGCCTGCCTCGGGACCTTTGCATAGAATGCTCTTCCCTGCAATATCTGCATGGCTTGCTCCATTAGCACCTTCTGCTTTCTTCTCAAATATCCCATGACCGGAGAAGCTTTCATTATCAACAGCAACTGTGGCATTTCTCTATTCCCCTTAACTCACTTTATTTATTTTTTTGGTAACACTATCACTATATCTTAGAGTCATTTGTTTATCATCTATCTCCCATTAGATGGCAAGCTCTAGCAGCAAGGACTTTATTTCATTGATTTTTGCATCCCCATCACCTAGAACAGTGGTGTGACATAGTACATGCTCAACAAATGCTTGTGGGATGAAGGAGCGCAAGTGTGAGTTGCCGTGTCAGAGTGAGCTGCACTAAATACCGGTCTTCCGTGACAGCTCACTGAGGACAGGGGCATGTTCTGTTCAGCTTTGCATTGCAGCATCTTGCATAATGTGTGGCACTTAGTAGGTACTTAATAAATGCTTTTTTTACTATGTGAATTGTACAACTAGGTAATCAAATGGAAGATAAAGGGAGATAAAGGTAAAGATCAGATAAACTTTTATCTTTCCACCTCTAGCTACAAGGATATTCTAAAATAAAAGATTTATTTTGTGTGCATGTGTGTGTGTGTGTTAGGGGTCCCACTGGGTTCCTAAGTTGTATTTCTGTGATAAAAAGTATCAAAATCAAAGCCCCATATGAAATAAAATCATCCCATCATGAAAACATAGTGAGCTCTAAAGATCAATAAGGGCACAAATTAAGCATGCCAGTCATTGGCCAAACTTTACGTGGGGCACTGTGAGAATCAGAACGCATCCCAATCGCTCCTTTGGGTCTCGGGGTGAAGTAGCCTCTCTGAGACTGTGTCCAGAGGACGTGGCTGGGGGAAAGAAAGGGTCTTTTTCAGCCACACTCTGTTGAGTGTGGCTCTGCTGAGTGTGGCTCAAACCACTAGGTGGTGCTGTCAAAGACAGTGGGTTCCTTTGTGGATTCAGAAGGGAAATATCTTGCTTACTTTTTTTTAAAAAAAAGATTTTATTTATTTATCTTTAGAGGGGAAAAGAAGGAGAGAGGGGGAGAAACATCAATGTATGGTTGCCTTTTGTGGGTCCCCTGCTGGGAAGAAGATACTTCTTCCACACACACTGAAGTTTGAAATCCACTGGTGCAGCATCCCAAGGTGGTTGCAGATGATGGTGGAGATTGCAAGGAAGAAAGAATGTATGTTGAACTTTGCCGTTCTTATGTTTTTAGAGATGAAGAAACCACGGTACAGAGAAGTTAAATAACTTGCCCTAGGTCATGCACAGAAAGGGGGCACAACCAAGATTTGAATCTGTGAGGTCCTACTCCAGCAGAGCCCCTGCCTGTAGCCATGAAGGTCAACTGCCTCCTGTAGATGGCGCTGTAACGAAGCCTCAGGCAGGCATGGACCAGTGCAGTATGCCCAAGGGAAGAACATGGACAAAATGACCTATTTAGAACTATAACAACCACCAAGAACTACTGGTTCTCATCAGTCCCTTAAGAAGTAGATTATGTTGTACTGTTTTTATTCTCCCAGAGTCACAAGGGTAGGTTTTAAAAAGGACGTGACAGCAACCTGTGAGCAGCCTTTCTGCACCGTGCTGTTTACGTGCACTGTCTCCTCAACCCTCGACGGCTGAGATAACGTTTGACTCCATTTAGAGATACAGAAAGTGCCAGCAAGTGTAAGTGACTTTCCCCGAGGACAAAGCTAGTAAATGGTGGAATCAGATCTGTTTTTATGTCGTATATGTTCCATCAAGGAAGGTGGCTTCAACTACAAGTAACAAACCACAACTCAAAATGACTCGAACGGTGCAGAAAGGTGTTCCCACATATCGGCCCGTTCTCAGGCAGGGCAGCTTCACAGTTGGTTGATTCAGAGGCTCCACAATGTCATCGAGGTCTATCAACCTTGGCGTCTGCTCACATTTGAGCAATTTATGGTTGAATTGTGTCCCCCGACCACCCTCTTCCAAATATATGTTGAAATCCTAATTCTTGGTACTTCAGAATGTGACCTTATTTGTAAATAGAGTATTTACAGAGTTAATCAAATTAAAGTGAGATCATTAGAGTGGACTCTCTAATCCAATGTGATTGGTGTTATAGAGAGGGCATCTTTGGACATGACGACAGGTATGCACAGAAGGGAGACAGTGTGAAGACAGACAGGGAGGAGATGGTCACGTGACCGGTGTGGTGTTTCTACAAGCCAAGGAACACCAAGGATTGCCCGCGCACACTAGATGCGGCGAGAATGCATTCTCCTCCTAGGGCCATCAGAGAGCACGGCCCTGCTGACACCTTGATTTTGGACTTCTAGAGTCCAGAATGTATTGTGAGACAATACATTTTTGTTGTTTTAAGACTCCCAGTTTGTTGTACTTTGTTATAGCAGCCCTAGGAAACGAACCCAGCATTATTTCTGCCATCACTGGTATTCATCCTTGCAGAGTGGCAGCTAACTTTCAGGAGTCTCACCCTCCAGACAACAAAATATCTGGAGGAAAAAAGAGAGAGCACTTCTTTGGGTGGTGAGGAAACTCTTCTGTGAAGGAGCCCCAGCAGACTGGCTTCCTCTCCACTTGCCTTGCCGGAGTCTCGTGCCCTTTCTCAAACTCAGCAGTGGTGGAGGGAATATGATTGCCCATGACCGGTCAGTTTGCATTTGTAGCCAGATGGGCCAGAGTCTCTTGAAGTGCATAGCTATGTGTAAAGGAATAGCTTCCTGAACAAACTCAGGTTCTGTAGCAAGGAAGATGGGGGACAAGGAGTGCTGGGTAAGCCACCAACCATGTCCATCATCTTCTAGATTTTGTCGATCACTCTATGGCCACCTTTTCTTTGTCCTGGTTGCTCCCCAAAGAATGGGAATGATTGCTTTTGTTTTACTTGAAGGTGAGAGAAGTGAATTTGGATTTGTAAATCAATTTTATTTAGGTAAATATTGTTTTTATAGAAGCGGGAGCTTAGGGCTTGACTCAATGCCCAGAGCACAATAGACTCTCAAACAGCAGATACCATGGCGCCATGGGAAGCTACTGTCCGCAGTCCTTGGCTCTTTCAGCGTCTGGTTTTTGTGAAACTGTCCTGTGTGGTGGAAGGGCTATGAAACAGGCCTTTGATTTCTTTTTGGACCTAGGATTTCAAGAGTAATTAGGAGGACATGCTTACTTCTCTCACTTATGAGGTCCTTACTTCTCCACCCCCGTAAGGAGGTCAGATATACAATTGCCTCTGTCTTCCACTTGGGCCATCTAACAGTTTCCCCGAGATCCCAACTGCTGGACATCTCTCATCTTTTAGAGCAGAGCCATCCCTGAGAGCATACAGAAGGAATGTGAAATCCATTAAAGGGTCCTGAAAAATATGACAGGATAAGTATGATGTAATTTAAGTATTTTGGCACAGCAAATGGAAAGAAATTACATTTTCTATTATCTTCCAACAGTTATTGAAAATGAAATGAAATATATTCTATACTCCCCCAAAAAGTCAAGGTTTTTTTTCCCTTTAAATGCAATTTTTCCCGCAGTTTGTTCATTTGGTATGCATTCCCCTCCTTTCACGACATGGAGGCATTCTGTTATGAAACACTCAATGAAAAAAAATGGACAAAAAAAGTATACTACTTCTTTAGAATATATTGCAAGAATACTCATTTTCAGCTTTTTATTACAGCACTAGCTGGTATTCTTGCATGCAGTTTTGTAATTTATTCTGAACATTCTACTTAAACCTTTTTTCAATAGCATGATTTTATTAGAGTCAGCTCACTGGACTTTCCCAAAAAGGTATTTAAGATCAAATAAAACCAGTGCTTGGAAAAATATCATTACAATATGAAAGCAGTTACAAAAACATTAGTACTGCAAAGTTTTATTTCAAATGGCTGAGCTTGCTGTACCCCGGGTTATGGTACTTCTCCTTCTGCAGACACACTTACTGGGGAAATGGGAAAAACTGTCATCTTAGCAGTTTTTGCTCATGGTGGGGGAGGAGCGGGGGAGAAGAAAAAGGTATAAAAATTTAAAGTGAGGCAGCAAAATTTTTAGGTGCTGGCGTCAATGGGAAATGTAGATTTCCCTCCATCCTGAGCTCTACCTTCCAATCCGCACTTTCCAACTGCCCTCTACCCCTCAAGTGCCCTCGAAGATGTAATAGAACCCTTTAAATTAGCTTTTTACCTGGAGACCACATGCTATTGTTGCTAAAATATGGAAGGTACCTTTTGGAAATCCGAGTGGATTGATTATTAAATTAAATGTGTCAGAGTATTATATTCTTTTGGGGGTTTTGTTGCATATCTAATAAATGCATCAACATGGTACCTTATTGCTCGAATAACGTCTTTTAGCGCCTCCATCTGGCCGGGCAGAAAGACCGCATCTGAAAGCTGTCTCAAAGCGCCTTCCCAGGGGAACTTTGCAGGCAAGCATGGTGAGTCCCCAGGCTCCAGGGGTGAGCACTTTGCAGCCCTTGTCTTCTCTGTCAAGTGCAGCTCCCATGGCTATTCCCTGCACTCACCTTGACCCAGGCCAATGGGGGAATCAGCACCCTGCTCCCATTTGACTTATAACTGAGCACTAAAGACAGATATATTTTTTTGTTCAATCGTGAACATATCTCTTCCTTCCCTGGTAATGGGCAGCTAGTGTGGCTGGCGCTCAGCCTGCAGTGGGGTAGAGTCAGCCATGTCATGACTGGGAATCAATGGGCTCTACCCCCCACCCTCAAGGAGATTGCTTCCAATTAAACTCTGATGTGTATCAGGGGAAAAAAAGTGTCATTTGTTATATTACCCAAATCACTGCTGGGTCAGGTGTTTATATTTTAGAGAAAGTGATCTACTATTGGTTGTGCAGCACAAAAGATATGTTTAGTAAAGATGACATAAATCAGCCTTTCTAGACATTGGTATTTTCATGTAGGTGATTATTAATCCACATGCGATTCTGTTACACAATATTTCCCTCATCCCTTCTCCTCCAAGCATCAAACCTACAGCAAAGCACCTACATTCCTTAAGTTTGCAGATTAGGTGCTTTCTATGTGGACTTTCAAATGCGATTTTTAAATTGCGAGTTACTATTCATATTACTTTTCTAAGGAGAAATATGCTTAAAAAGTAAAGTCTTTATTGCTTCTTAAAAGGCCTAGCACTCTGTGATAAATTCTCATATTTTGACTGTTAATATGTTTGAATGAAAATTATTTATACATTTGGGTGAGGTTGAGTGGTTTTCATTTGATTGCTGCCTCTGGAAATGAAAGCAGAGTAGCAGGAAATTTACATGTCATGCCGTGATGTATATCCAGATTATGAGATGATTGTGCGGCAGACGAACCCCAAGTAAAATCATTCCCATCAAACTGTGACAACTGCAATTCCTGACAAGGCCTCTTAGTTTTGGGGGCTATTATCATTGTACAAGAATATAATCTATTGACAGCAGAGCTGTTTAATACATTTAAAGGCAGACAGTGGAAGAAATCTTAACTGTTTTCATTCGCCACTGCACAAGGGTGCAGATCAAAAGTGAATTATATTTAAAAATATGCATGTATGATGATAAGATGCATGACATTCATCAACCTGTTTAGTCATGGTTAGGCTGAGGTTGGGGAGAGCCAATATTACTGCCATATGTGGTCTGAAATAGAGACGTGAGACTGGAAATTACATCATGGCCCAATCAGAGTGAGCATGCGGGGAGGACATTCTTTTTTAATCCCTGCTCTCTACCTGCTTAAGCACCAAGAGCCATCCACATCTGTAGCCCTGAGTCTGGCTGATGGGGTACACGGAGGGCCTCTGCATCCGCGCCCTCCTGTTCAGCGTGTTGTATGCCCCCTGTGCCAACACTCTGGGTGAGATGAGATGAGTAAATCATTACCTTTAGAGAAGCTCATAGTTAAGGTGACACTGACACGAGTTTATGTGACAAGAGTGAAAATTAGAGCATAGGGCACAGGGAAATGTCTCGGTGGACTGAGCACAGAATTGCTCAGCCCCAAGGTTCCAACTTACATAATTGGGGTGTTGGCAGAAAGGGGCTGCCTAACATGCTGTCCCATAGGTGTGCCCACGGTGGAGAGGGCCGCTTAGGTTTTGGGTGCAAAGGCTCACGTGGGGGTGTAACAATGTTAATCTCGAATGACAATAGGACTTAGCTTGGTTTCTTTTTATGAGAAAACTCTGGCATGACTGTGAGGAGCACAGTGGTTTTCTATGTGATAGGGCTGAAAATCAAGTACAGCAAGGATTCTGAAGTCCCAAGTTCATCAAGACTGCAAACCACAGAATCCAGTTGTTTATTGAAACAAAAGATGTCTGAGGGCAGTTCATATTTTTTATTTTTTAAATATTTGATTGATTATACTATTAGGGTCGTCCCAATTTTTCCCCCTTTGCTCCCTTCTACCTGGTCCCCCCCACTCCTCCAGCAATCTTTCCCCTTAGTTCATGCTCATGGGTCATGCATATAAGTTCTATAGCTACTCTGTTTCCCATACTGTTCTTAACAACCTCCTGTCTACTTTCTACCTACCAATTTGTATTTTTTAATCCCTGCATATTTCCCTCCATTCTTCCCTTCCCCCTCCCAACTAATAACCCTCCAAATGATCTCCATATCTAAGAATCTGTTTCTGTTCTAGTTGTTTGCTTGGTCTGATTTTTCAGATTCAGTTGTTGATAGTTGTGAGTTTATTGCCATTTTAATGTTCATTTTTCTTAAGTAAGTCCCTTTAACATTTCATATAATAACATTGGTGATGATCAACTCACTTAGCTTTATATTGTCTGGGAAGCACTTTATCTGCCCTTCAATTCTAAATGATAGCTTTGCAGGATAGAGTAATCTAGCTTGTAGGCCTTTGCTTTTCAGCACTTTGAATATTTCTTGCCAGGCCCTTCCAGCCTGCAAAGTTTCTTTTGAGAAATCAGCTGACAGTCTTATGGGGACTCCTTTGTAGGTAACGCTCTACTTTTCTCTTGCTGCTTTAAGCTTGAGCATTTTAATTATGATGTTTCTGGATGTGGTCCTCTTTGTGTCCATCTTTTTTGGGACTCTCCCCACTTCTTGGACTTGTATGTCTATTTCCTTTGCCAAATTAGGGAGTTTTCTTTCATTACTTTTCAAATAACTTTTCAATTCTTTGTTCTTTCTTTGCCTTCCAGAACCATATGATTCAAATGTTAGTATGCATGACATTGTCCTATAGGCTCCTTCTTATCTGTTTTAATTTTTTTCTTAGATTCTTTTTTTCTTCTTGCTGTTTTTATTGAATGCTTTTTTCTCATCTTTTCCCCAAATCATTGATTTGATTCTTGGCTTCATCCACTCTACTGTTGGTTGCCTATAAATTTGTCTTTATTTCAAGTAGTATAACCTTCATTTCTGCCTGGCTCTTTTTTATGCTGTTGAAGTACCCAATGAGCTCCTCAAGCACCTTAATGACCAGTGTTTTGAACTGTGCATCTGATAGGTTGCTTATTTCCATTTTGTTTAGTTCTTCTCCTGGAGTTTTGTTCTGTTCTTTCATTTGGGCCATGTTTCTTTGTCTTCTCATTTTGGCAGCCTTCCTGTGTTTGTCTCTGTGTATTAAGGAGAGCTGCTTGACTCCCTGTCTTAGTAGTGTGGCCATTTGTGGAAGAGCACACCAGTTAGTTGGATGGGGCAGAGCCTTAGGTGATGGCTGGAGTGGGGCAACCTGTGTGAACAAGGTTGGTGAAATCTCCAATATGTTGTCACTGGTCTGTGGCTTTGTATGGGGCAGGGCTCAGAAAGAGGACAGTGCCACTGCCTGGCTTCTGGTGTTTTGTCTGGGAGGAAGCTGTCCCATGGCACTCACCCTGATGCCAGACATTTCAATTTCTTTCTGTATGCCTCTGGTGCCCTTCCAGCCACTGCTTCCATGCTGGAGCCCAGAGGGAATGAGTTCGCCTAAGTCCTAAGCCCATTGTAGGCTCTTTAAGAAGAGACTTCTGGGAATCCTACAGTTTCTTCCTCCGCCCCAACCCCACTGGTTTTTACAGCCAGAAGTTACAGGGACTTATCTTTCTGGCACTGGAACCCTGGGCTGGGTTTGTCTGGTGTCAGGCTGGGATCCCTCACTCCTAAGGCATACCTCTGATTTTTATCCACCACACACAGGTATGGAACCACCCATTCCTCATTTTTGCATCTCCATCCCTTCTAGATGAATATGACTTCTTTAATTCCTTGGTTGTTGGACTCCCATACAGCTTAGTTTTGTGATGATTCTGGGTGATATTGTTTTATAATTTAGTTGTAATTTTTGCTGTGGTTGTGAGCCTATTCCTCCATCTTGACCGGAAGTACCTGAGGGCAGTTTTTAAAGAATGGGATGAAGAATTAATGGTCTTTCCCTGTAGGAATTAGTTCATCAGCAAATACTCAGTTCATAAGATTAAAATGACTTTGAATGGAGACTGTAGAAAGGAGAACAAGGAAGATGGAAAAGGGTTAAAATGTCAGTGTGTCAGTTCAGCGGTCAAGGACTCCTGTGTGTTCTGTCCCTCTCCACGGCTTTGGGAAAAATGCTTAAATAAGCCACTACCATATGCCTTTCCCCTTAAAATCTGAATTACTAAAGTGAAAATTATTTTTAGTGCCTATTCCAAAGGTTAATCATGAGAAGGTGCTCCTTTTCTTTGAACGGTTGTACAAGACCACACTGAGAGAAGCAAGGATAGGTCCCCTAAAGGGCATAAAACACAGATGAGGTCTTGGTCCCATGCAGAGTTGCCAGGCCAGGACTAAAAGATTATTGGAATGAAAATCCTTCAGTAGCTGGCGTAGGCCCCTGGATGATCTCTTAGTGATTGGTGGGCTGCAGTCTAGTAGGGGACTTTCTCACTAAGAAGAGGGGAATGATAAAACCAAAATCACCCAAGTCCAAGGGCAATGGTCCCACTGACCTAAGATCCTATCCAGGCACATTGCGTTTAGTGATCATATCTCCTTAGTTTTTTTGACTGTCACAATTTCTTAGCCTTTCCCAGTTTTGAGGAACTTGACAGTTTCGAGGAGTACTGGTCAGGTACTTTGTAGAATGTCCTTCAGTCGGAACTTGTCCAATGTTTTTCTCATGATTAGACTGAGGTTATAGGTTTGGGGCAAGAAGACCAGAGGTGAGGTGCCATTTTCATCACATCTTATCGGGAATACATACCGTCTACATGATTTATCACCTTTGATGTTGACCTGATCACCTGGCTGAGGTAGTGTTTGTTTAGTTTCTCTATTCCCCATGCTGTTCTCTTCATGCTGGAAGGAAGTGACTGTATACAGCCCACACTTCAGGACACACACAGTTAACCCAAGGTGGGCCAGATTCCCTCTGTTGGGAATTAGGAATTGGGAGTTAGAGGAGCTAGTCAGTGTTTTGTCGTATAATAAAAGCTGGGTAGCCTTGTTCATGAAGAAGCAAGAAAAGCTGGTCTGAAGGGAGAAACTAATGAATATAACAGAGAGAATGAAGTCAATGGAACAAAGCCAGAGAGCAAGAGAGGGAGAAAGGTGAGAATCTGCCTTGTTTGTAGAGTTTCCAGGACTGAGTTCCAGTGCCTTGGGAGATTGATCTGCACTGCCTGCTTTTGCATTGGGCGAGATATCCACACATGCTTACAGTTACCTCCACATCCTGCCTTTAAAGAAGGATAATTTTTGCCCTGGCTGGTGTAGCTCAGTGGATTGAGCACGGGCCTGTGAACCAGACAATCGCGGTTTGATTCCCAGTCAGGGCACATACCGGGGTTGCAGGCCGGTTCCCTGCAGGCCAGTTCCCAGCAGGGGATGCATGAAAGGCAACCATACATTGATGTTTCTCTCCCTCTCTCCTTCCCTTCCCCTCTAAAGATAAATAAATAAAATCTTTAAAAAAACAAGAAGGATAATTTCTATAGTTTCTGATAACTCATAATTAATGTCATGTAAGTAAGATATTTTCAGATAATTTTTAAGCCTCTCTTGTACAGAAAGACCAACAAGCTTTTTCTCTGTGAGACGCGAGTGGGGAGGCCATGAGGAGAGGTGGTCCCAGCCTCCCTCCCGGCAGTGGTGGGCATGGCTTTAGAATCCAGGCTCCTCCCTTTATCAGCTTTGGCACCTTAGGTGAGTCATTTAGGCCTTGTTACTTGTAAAATAGGTGTAATGCTACCTGCTCCAGGGCTATTGTGACACTAGAGGAAAGAAATTGTATAAAGTTCTTAGTAAAGTGACGGATACGCACTCCTCATCAGCATTTGTACCACCCCCTCTTCTGTTCCCAGCCGCCCCCTCTGTGAATTGGTCCTTGCTCACCTGGGAAGGTTACATGCTGGAAAAACTCTTACAGGTCTCCATTATATAGGAAGGATCTGCCTGTATTATAATTATTTACTCATCTCTCAAACTGAAACATAATTTCGTTCTTTACACCCATAGTATTTAACACAGGGCTTAGAACATAGACAGTGCCTAACCCACGAACTTATTATTTAATTCAAATATTGATTAGGCAATTCCCATCGTGATTAGAGGACAGGACTACAATTACAGGTGAAATGTAAACCGTAGTGAATAGCACCCGGCCGTTTGCAACACGTTTTCAATGCTTTGCCCAACTTGAGCTGGCAGCAGATGCGTGAGGTTGCCAGGCAGGGCTTTTACCTGCACATCCGCCAAACATGGAGTCTGACTGCCAGAGATGAAGTGACCTGCTCGTAGTCACCAGTACATGAAGAGGCAGAGAGGGGGCAAATTCAGAGGCCCTGGGTGTCCACGCTTAGTGCTCCTCACACCTCGGAGGCATTGGTGTGAAGGAGTGCTGTCTGCCCGGGATTCCTTTAGGCCAGGACGCGCGAGTGGCAAATGGCAGCTGCTTCTAAAAGAGGGAGGAGAAGAGGGATGTTTCCTTGCTGTGAGGAACCCATCAAAATTATGGCTTCAAGCTTATTTTTACAGTGCAATAGCGTACCCCGTCTCAGCTGAGCAGAATCCTGTGAAACACAAGTTTAGCTCAGCAGAATTCATCACCAGCTGAGACTTAAAAATGCGTCTGAGCACTGTACTTATTGAACACACAAAGAGTATGAATATCAAGTTATTCGGCTGTGAAATAATATCAACAAAGTTAGTTATGTTTAATTTAACTGTTGAATGGAGGTTTAGCAATTTGGGACCGAAGCCTCGATGAGGAATGGAGAATGGGCAAATCAAACACTAAATTTCCTTCTCCTAATAGCCCAGGCTCTGCCGAGAGGAAAAAGTGGTTTCCCGCCTCTGCCTATCATCATTAAGCACCGAGCGGTACCTGTCTTGGGCCTTTCTATTTTTCCTAACCTCCTTGGGGGAAGAACGAATTGCAAACAGTATCAGATCCCAAAGCCCCAGGAGGAACCCTTTGAAAGCCAGAAAGAGTAAAGATCTACTACCATTCTGTTATGTGAATACTTCTTTAGGAGAGCACTTTAAATAATCTTACCTGTAATATACTGACATGATACAAACTAAGGGTCAGGGAGAAGCAAATAGTATGCATAGGGCTTACCCCATCATTGAGAATTATTATCTGTCTTCTGTTGTTTGTAGTGTTTATGTTTAATGATACAATGGTCCTCTCCCTCCCTCTCCTTCCTCCCTCCCCCTCCTCTCCTTGTTTCTGATGAAGCAATTCCCATGGTTACCCTGAACAGGAGTCAATAAGGACACTATTGGCATTTAGAGCTGGGCAGGTTTCCATTGTGCAGCTTTCCTGTGCATTTGAGGATGTTCCTCAATCTCGGCTCCTGCTCACCAAAGGGCATAGCAGCTCCATAGTCACTGTGACAACCAGAACCATCTCTATAAGCTGTCTGACTGAGAACCACCGCTTGTTTATCTGGTTGATTTCCTTAAACCAGGAAGCATGTGGAGGAAAGAGTCTTTTTGAAAGTTTCCATGTCTCATTTAAGGAGCTGAGAATCAAATGGGATGGAATTAACTTGAAAGGACATGGGAGTGATACCCAATTTCCCTTCACTGCTTCAACCTAACAGGCTGAAAAACTAAATACTCACTTTTCTGTATGTTTTGGTATGTAGCATTGATCACAGATCCTGGTCAAGGATTCATAAGTAGAAGTCTGCTGAGGGCATTGGGAAGGCTTTGGCTTTTCCTGATAAATGGGAAGGTTAGAAGCAGCACATCCTATCTGTCTTCTTCCTGCCTTGCATACAAATGTGATGGCAGGAGCAACAGCAATTATACCACATCATGAGGAAAAAGAGATCTGAAGCCATGTTGGCAACTGCATATGTTCAGACGACTTTTTTTTTCTGGGAATATGAATTTTTATTTTTTTAATTGTTTTATCACAGTGGTCCCAATTTTCCCCCATTGCTCTATCCTGCCCCTCCCACCCCCCTGCTCCCACAGTCGATCCCCACCCTATTGTTTGTGTCCCTAGTCCTTTGTACCTGTTCATTGGTTAGATCCCTCCTACTTGTTTAAGTCTCCCAGGCTTTCCTGTCAATAGCAGTAGAAAGCACTTCTAACTGATGCAGCACCATGAATGACATTTGCAAAGGTTATATAATAATGTAGCAATGTTTTTATGATTTAATGTTGGTGAAAAGTAATAGATGTGTGTAGGTATATTTTCACTATGGAATCCTTCCTCACATACTACAAAAACTTATTCACACACACACAAATACAGGAATTATTGTAAATTGTTAACAGTGTTTTTCTTTGTGTGACATGTCTAAGAATTTCTTACACTTTTGTAGGCTATATTTTCCAAATTTTCTGTAATAAGCCTGCATTACTTTTAAACAAAAAACCAATGTGTGTGTGCCTCACACTCAGGTTTGAAGGTAACGTGGCCTGTGGCTGTGTTAGGAGAGGAAGAGTGTCCCCCCGGCACGAGAACCAGCCGCCCATCATACGCAGCTCCAGCAGGTGAGCGTGGGCTGCTCGTGGAGGCCTAAAACTTAACCTGAGGCATGAAGGCCATCGATCATGTGACACTTAAATCACAAAAATGAGAAGCATATGTAGTATCTTCAATATGTGAAGGACTCATGTAGAAATGGGTCATTCTCCTCTTTATTCACTCCAAATATTTGCTGAAGGCAATATGGGGGGTGCTGTGCAAAGTCCACTATGAGCCCCAAACATCCATGATTGCCGCCTTCAAAGAATGTAGAGTTTACTAACTGCAATAATCATTTATCAACCAATCATGCGAATACAACACTTCAAGTGATGAGAAAACCTGGGAGCAGACAGTAGAGGGAGCTGTGGGAGGTAGAGATCCGATTCAAGTTATTGTAAGCCAAGACTTTTGTGAGGAGACCTTGTTGGAACTGAGGTCTGAAGAGCTACCTAGAAAAAGTAAGCAAGAAGAGCGCTCCAGGCAGAGGCATTTACCAAGGTGGTGGGCCAGAGGGAACGGAAGAGGCTGGGCAGCATTGGCCAGGGACCCCTGGAGCACGGAGCATGGGGCTTGAGTTGTGTGAGATGAGGCTGGAGAGGCTAGACAATGCAGGGTAAGGATTGCAGCCTTCAGGCTTTCTAACACCCATGAAACATCATGTAGGGCTTTCATCAGGGGAGTGATGTGATTTGTGTTGTGAAAGGGCCTCCTCTGGCTGCCCTGGATCTGTAGGTTAGAGCTAAAGTCCATGGATGGAAGTGAGAAGGATGGATTTGAGCTAAATATGAGGAAGAAACTTTCCGATCATGAGCTAAATAATAACTACCACATCTTCAGCTATTGTAACTGCAAGGCACTTTGCTAAGTATTTGCGAACAAAGAAATTTTTCAATTTAATCCCCATAACAATCTTAGGGGCCAGAGACTATGTGTCATCTCGCTTTACAGATTAGGGAATTGAGGCTCAGAGAGGCTAAGTTATTTACCCAGAGTCACACAGCTAATAAATAGTGAACCCAGTACTTGAACTGAGATCTGGCCAAAGCTAAAGCCACTTCATCACTAAGCAACACTGACCCCCACTGAAGGAGCTGCCATCCTAAGCATGAGGGGAAAAGCTGGATGGCAACCTCTTTGAAGGGCTTGCCTGAATTGGGGGTTCTTGACTTTTCAGAAGATACAATACTTGACCTGCCTCACACTCACTGGGAGACTGAACACTGGGAGAAGCAGGCGTTTTGTCCTTGTGTCCTTCCCTAGAAAACTGGGGATACCGCTGTCCACTGTCCTGGCTGGAATCATGCCCCACAAAAATCACATTTCCTTACAGCCTGGAGACATCCTCTTTCCTGCCATTCTCGGAGAGAAGCCACTGGCTGGGGGGCCAGCTCTGCGGAGATTCCAGAGCCCCTCCGGAGGCTGCCTTGTAGGGGGAACCCTACTTCCAGCTTGCTCTCGGGAACTGGAGGAACCAGACTCTATTTTGGAACTGAGGAGATGAAGATGAGGCTGGTGAACACTGACCTTTTGCAGACCTGAGCCATGCCACGGTGAACTCCATGGATAAGGAGCCACATCCATTGTTATCAGGTGTTATTGATTCTCAGGAGACGAGAGAGAGATTAAGAAGTTATCAGGCACCTCCGACTTCCCTTCTGAAGTCACAGAGCAGCTGCAGCTCCGTAACGACCCTGAGCGTGATGAACACTTGGGGAGAAGGGGTAATTTTTAAATCAAGAAAAATGCTCTTCTCTGCAAGAAAATTTGGCCACTAATTTCATTTGACAGGTGTAATAGACGGTGGTAGTTTTGGGGGGTTACATGGTATAAAGTAAAGCAAGGGAGGTAATAAGCATCTTGGCATTTATTCTTTATGTAGGAATATTTGTTCCTCAAAGTCAGACTACGTGGAATATTAGCATTTGAATAAATTATTCAACACCTTCTAGAGAAAGCAAGGGGAAAAATCTTTTCAGCATTATAACATGGCAATCTACAAGGTAGTAGGAAAAGAAGGCTGTCATTTTTTCTTCAATTACAAAAGGCAAATATTTATTATTTATAAGTATTCGCCTTGTATAGGCTTAAATGTTATTTATGAACCTGTTGCACAGTGATTTTCAATGTAACTCATTATTTTTAGCCTTAGGGTGTTGTAAAGGAGCATGGGTATATTTAATGACACTCTGCTAGTCAGCGCAATTACACTGTAATCATTATGTAAAATGTGCTATTAATTAAACCAATTTCTAGTTAGAACACTCGCTTCTGCAGGGCTTAATCTTAATCTTCAGCAATCTTTCTCTCTGTTTTTCACCTATTAATTATGTGATTACTTTTTAAGTTAATATGATAGAATATGTTTTTATTTTTAAGCTTAATATTGCCAATTAGGAATATCTGTCAAAAGGGTGTGGTGTTCATGGGTCAAAGGTTATTTTTATGAAACTGGATTTTTAAAAAATAAATCAAACTGTTGTATGTTCCCTTTTCTGCATGAGCAGCATTATTCACAAAAATTCTTGGATTCATGACTTACAAAAAATACCCAGATTCATTTTACTTGAGTCATTTCAGGAGTAAGTGTATGTTCTTCAAGGTGCCCTTTTCTTCTTAGAAGGTGTTCCATCAGACTTACATTTCGCATTAGTAATTTGTAGAGAAACTCTAAATGGATTAAACGGTTGACGTTTTTGGTGGGTAGAGGAGGCCACAGGAGGGCTTCACAGGCATTTCCACGACCTCTCTTCCCGAAAGCCTTTGGATACGTCTGTTTCCTGATCCTTACTAATGATTCTTGCTGATGAAGATCGTAGTAGCACTTCTTTGAAAAAGTTATTCTTTTCTCCCTGGCATGACCCCTTGTAGCAGGGGAGAGAAAAGGCAGGACACAGAGTCAGTACACAGAGGCCTGACTAGTGGGGGCTGGACACCATTTTACAGCCTTCTCGCTTTGCCCAGCGCTCGCCTCCTGAGAGGGTGAGAGCGAGTTTCAGAAATCCTGAGCCATTCAGTAGAAGTGAGGACCCCCCTTATAAGAAAATAGATCCCCCAAAAGAACTTTCCAATCACAGGTACACGCCCCCAGGGAGTTCTCCACAGCCTTCGCCTTCGTCCTGTAGATGGAACCGCACACTGCGTAACGCTGTGCGGGATTATTCTGGTGGAGTTGAAAACAGAAGCTCTTATCAATATTTAAATTCCGGTGTGCACCTTGCCCCCTCCACAAAGCATGAGGCTTCTACATCATAATGTCTGCAGTCTGGCCCTGTGAAAACCTTTTGGAGGGCCCAAGGATCCTGACTGTCCCTCCGTGCCCTGATGAAATGTGTTTATTCATCTCGCTCTCCGCCTGGAGTCAACCCTGCCAATATCAATCACTCCCTGCTGGTGTGTTAACATGGCTGCACCTGCTTAAACTGTCCACATGTTGTAACTCAGAAGAAGTTGGGGATCAAAAGCAGTGTTATTTATGTACTTCCTTTAACTTGTCCTGTACTACAAAAATATCCACCCTGACACCAAATGCTAGGGAAAGGGATTTATCTATCAATATGAAACGCCCGCTGAACCGGTATCAAATCCAGCCAACAGTTATCACCTTATGAAGCATCCAATGAAGTCCCATGGCCTTGTTTCCAAATGATTAATTTCCCCTGGTCGCGGGTTTTAGTTACACCATAGACTCACTGTGAAAAGTTATGTGGTGTCAATGTCAGAAGTTATCTAGCTGAAGAGGAAAGGATGATGAAAGGGAGCTGGAATTTCACAGTGGAATTTTCAAATGGAGCTAGGTTCAAAACTCTTAAAAGAAAAGATCAATAAATTGAATAGAATTTGTATCATGAAAAGTACCATAAACAATGATAACACAGGGAACTGTTTGTATCACGTATGACAAAGGGCTAATGGTTTAATATACAAAGATCCTTTACAAATCAATAAGAAAGCTAATAAAGCCAACAGAAAATAGAAGCATGAACAATGTAGAAAAAAATCTAAGTGGTCAACAAACATACTGAAAATACACTCACCTCACTCCTGTTATATAAAGTGCAGATAAAAAGAACAAGGACATACTATACTTATCAGAGAGGTAAAACTTTTAAAGTTCAATGATACTAGAGTTAGAGTGTGGAGAAATAGGAATCCCATGCAATGTGTCTGTTATGTGATTGTTGAGTTCTCTTTTAGATGGGAATGGAGTAAAAACTATCAAAATGTAAAATGCATACACTTTGACCTAGTTCCATGCCAGGATGGATATATTCCCACAAGAAAGCACCAAAATATGTACAAAGGAATTTATTGCAACCTAGTTTGTAATTTCTAAAAACTGAGTGTACTAAAATGACCATCAGAAAGGGATGGTTAAATAAATCATGTTATAGTCATGCAATGGAAAACTGTGTTGCCATTAGAAAGAATAAGGTAGATACACATGTAGAGACATGAAATAACTCAAAATACTAATTGAAAAGAATGTAAGCACCCCTATGTTCATTGTGGTGTTGTTTATAATCACCAAGAGTTATAATCACCACTCATCAGTAGATGAGTGGATAAAACAACTGTGGAGAGTTTATATAATGGAATACAACTCAGCCATAAAAAGAAGTTTATCCTTTGCAACAATGTGGATGGACCTGGAGAGCATTATGCTAAGTGCAATAAACCAGTTAGAGAAGTACAAATGCCATACGATTTCACTCATATGTGGAATCTAACAAATGAACTGAACTAACGAGGAAAATAGGGACAGACTCATAGAGAGCAGGATGACAGCTATTAGGTGAGGGGAGATTAGGGAGTGGAAGGACTGAGTGGAGAGGAAAAAGGACTCATGAACATGGATAACAGTGTGGTGTTTGTGGAGGGGGAAGAAGGGTATAAAGGAATAACTAGTAATGGGAAAAAACAATTAAAAATTAAAAATTAGGCCCTGGCTGGTGTAGCTCAGTGGATGGAGCACGGGCCTATGAACCAAAGGATTGTGGTTTATTTCCCAGTCAGGGCACATGCCTGGGTTACAGGCCAGTTCCCAGCAGGGGACCCACGAGAGGCAACCATACATTGATGTTTCTCTCCCTCTCTCCTTCCCTTCCCCTCTAAAGATAAATAAATAAAATCTTTAAAAATTTTTAAATTATTTAACTTTTCATAAAATAAATAAAAAGAATAAGGTAAATACGTATGTAGAAACATGAAATAATTTTCAGAATGTGTGAGCTTGCACAAGTTACTTAATCTGTGTCTCAGTTTCCTCATCTGTAAAATAATAAGCTTTAATATTGAATGGTAATTATACAATGTCAAATAATTAGATGTCAAAAACTATAATAATGTTATTTACCTCAAAACTGAGGAATAAGTTAATATATATACATATGTAGTACATAGAGTAGCTAACACATTATAGATATCATATAGGTGCCAGTTTTAAATTTCATTATTTTGTTACATATTTTATGTGAAAAAATCGAGTTTTAAAAAGGTATGTAGAGTGTAAAGCACTTGTGTAAAAAATAAATGGGTGAACATCTTTTGAAGGATACACAAGGAACTACTACTCATAGTGGTTAATCTGAGTGAAACTTCTATTTGCTTTACAACCTTCTGTGTGTACTTGTGTTGGTTTTATATTTATTTAAAATGCAAAAACCAAACACAAATAAACAATGCAGAAATTAGGGTTTGAAATAGGATGAAGACAAAGGAAAATGTTCTCTGGCAGATATGACCATTCATTCATTCAAAGAACATTTATCGGATATCTGTTGTGTTATGGGCACTGGTTATAAAGATGAATAAGACATGATGATATGACTCCTCACAAGTGCATTGTCTAATGAGGGAGAGAGACACATAAGAAAAATGCTCAAATTGCTGAGGGACTCAGAGAGGGAAGTAATAAATTCTGGTGGTAATTTCTGGCTGGGCTTAGAAGGAGGAATAAGAAGTTTTCCTGGTGAGCATACAAAGTTGAGAAGCCAAACCTAATATATAGTGAAAGAAATTAGAATTATGCTTCTTTCTAAAGTAGAAGGGTTTATTGGGACATGGGCACAGGGGACTTTCTGGGCTGATGGAAATGTTCTTATTTTCATAGGAGTATGGGTTGCATAAGTCAAAACTGAGCAAATGGTGTAATTAAGATATATGCATTTTATTATGTGTAAATATAGCTTAATTAAAAAAGAAAAAGAGACAAATGTATCACTGATTACCTGGTGAGCTACAGAAAGAAACAGAGAGGGTGCCAATGTGTCTAAAGGAATGGCATCCCTAGCAAGATGCCAGTATGTTACTTTTGGCCATGTGACTATGTGTGATCATCCAATCCCACTGGGGTCTTCAAACCCATCTGACAGGAAGGTGGCCCACTCCCTACCTGCAAGGAGCCTCCATTCCAAAAAAGGGGAGCTTGTCAGTGCAGGGAGATGGGGCTTGCTCCAATTCAGTCCCCTAAATCCTCAGAACCACCATTTCAAGGGGGCCATCTCTGCCCTCACACGTGCAAAAGGCTTCATCACAAGGTCTTGCTGACCTGGCATAATGGCAGGCATACTCTTCACATGAGGGTGACTCACCCTTGAATAGTTCTTCCAATACATTAAGCTCTGAATTCTTGGCTCATCTCTCAGTTGTGTGTATACATCTCTTGTTGCCTCTCTTATTTCATAGGAAAGTTTCTATTGCAGACCGCAAATGGGGACAAACCTTTCTCTTTCATTTCCGAGCCATCCTGTACTCGAATTCCCTCTTTGGGCCTCAGCAGAGTCAAAGTGTTGTCTTCTACGTTGGCAGAGCTAGGATTTGACCGCACGGCTTGTGTTCTTTCTATTATATTCCTACATTTCACCAGTTCCTTTAAAGCTGATGTAAGCAGAAAGACCTGACTTCCATTAGGTTCTGTCTTCCATTTATAATGAGTTGAGAAGGTAAAATACTTAACCCAATGTCTGGCACACAGAAAGAGATCAATAAATGGTATGATTATTAATCATCTCGGCTATGCTACTAATAGCATGGGAATGGAATTTTGTCAGGCTCACAGGATGAGGCAATTATAGAGAAGTCGTGGACTCTGATGCTAAGTACTAAGTATCATTTTTGTAGCCTTAAGTTAAGTAGTCCATTTTAAGGATATTGTTTCCTATTTCCAATGCAATGGCATCACTGAAGGTTGTGAGTGGAACAGTGGATTCATTTCACAGACTCGCGAGGACCTTGTAGGTGTCATTTATTACAAGACAGGCAAGAGATGATGGTGGCTCAACATAGTGTGATAGCAATGGAGGCAGTGAGAAGCAGTCAAGTTCTGGTTATATTTTGAAGATAAAGCCAGAAGGGTTTCCTGATACTTGTAAGGAGGGTGTGAGAGAAAGAGATGTCCAAGATGGCTCCAAGGTTAACAACCTGAAAATGAAGTTGCCTTCGATTTCCTTCCTTCCTTCCTTCCTTCCTTCCTTCCTTCCTTCCTTCCTTCCTTCCTTCCTTCCTCCCTTCCTCCCTTCCTCCCTTCCTCCCTTCCCTCCTCCCTCCCTTCCTCCCTCTCTCCCCCCTTCTTTCCTTCCTTTCTCATATGTATATGTTGATGGAGAGATACAACTATTGTTTCCTAAGCACCCAGAGGTGCAAGGAGGCACCTGGCAGAGTTGCTGCCTCGAAAAAAAATGCCATGGTGGCCTCGCCCAAAACAGGCATGTGCCTGAGGACCTGAACTCAGGAAGGATGGAGAAATGGGGAGGAGGAACACGACATCTCCAAACCGTTTTTTTCCCCCAAAGCTTCAGCTACTCTCTCGCTTTTCCATATTTATCAGTCCTGCTCTGGGGTAGGTTCCCACCCTCCCTGCCCTGCTCCTCCACTCCAACCTCCTCCCTGTGGGTAGGAAACGCCTTTGCACCAGGGCCCGATGCTTACAAATGTGTATTTAGGGAATATTTTCTCTGTGCCAGTCTCTCTTGGAGTGTTTTGACGGTCCAGGCACTCAGAAGCAATGCATGTTTCCTGAGGGCTTTGCGCATTGTCTTTCCTAACTTTATTTCTAGCCCGCTTCCTTTCACATGAATCTAGAGAACATATTCAGGCTTACACAGAGGAGGAAGCTTTCTGAAGAAAGGGCAGGCAGCCTGCAAACTCCAGCTGGCGAACTGTTTGCGGTAACTCTATTTTTAATATACATTGCTGACCCTAATGATGGTCTATTGAGATGAGGGCAAGAAATGTCTGATCAAGTGGAGATTAATTTTTGACTGTGTCGCCCAGAATGCATGAAAATGCACTCCTTTTTCTATTTAGACTCCGAGGATGCTTTGATTGATTGACTAGTTTACAAATGAAGGTGATAAAATTAGGTTGAAGACCACATACATTTCTTAAAATGAGGCTGGCTGGTCATGGAGACAATGAGGTTTGGACAGATTGTATTGCTGGTTTAGGCAATCTTCTGAGCATGTCAAGATTTATAGACCTGTACTGTAATGTTACAATTGCAGCTCACTGATATAGGTTTCTTTTCAAATTCTTTCCCATTTTATTTGAAAAAGGCCATTAGAGAGTTATAGACTATTGAAAAAGCTTTTTCTTTGCTAACCCTTAATAAACTCTTCCAAACAAGGACTACTGCATTTTTATATTAAATTTAGACCAAAATCTATAAAACATGCTACCCCAGGTTAGATAATTTGATTATTATTATCTAAGTGGAGTTATGGCTCATCCTGGTTTGCAGTAATGTACATAGTAAATAAAATGTAAGCTGAGATTTGTATAAGATCACAGGACACTGGGTTTTCTTTGGTGGTGGTTGTTTTCTATGAGCCTTTCTTTGGGGAATCTCAGCCAATTTTCCCTGAGATGAGAAATTAAAAAGGAAAAAAAAGGAGGTCCCAGTGGTGAAATTAATGCTGCATTGTACTAAAAACAAATTGCTATTAATATTTACTTGTTCTCATCATAATTGAGGCAAGCTAGAAATGTCTTAGGAGTTACCCAACTAATAAGATTTACCAAGGGGACCAAAAAGCATGAGAAAATACTCAGCAGAATTGGAAACAATTATTCCATTGTAAGTTATGAAGTGAGAAATAATAGATGAGATTCTGAAGTTATTTATGAATTAGTCAATTCTGTTTCATACATTTTTGCCATCAAAATAAGTTATGAAATCATTTTCCAGGCCCATAGCATTTTATGAGAGCTCTGTACTCGGTTAAAGATTTTCTTCTAGGGCTTTCCACAGATACTCTGAATTCTTTGGTGATGCTCAGATTATGACCTAAGTTTTCCCCTCTGAGAGTGACCCACTGGCAGTGCCAGAACCTTCCCTGTGGTCTCCATGCTGGAGGCGAACAGCCTAGGGGGAGGCACTGAGGATTTTATCAGTTTAGCAGGAAGGGCACAAAGAGGGATGGGAGTGTCAGGTGAGGTGATGTGGAGGAGGGGCTCAGCCTGTGGCCTGGCCCTCAGTAAGTGCTCACAGGTAATGATAATTACTGTCATTATGAGTGTTATTTTTGCTATGCCACTTGTCTCCAAGGGGCAAGATAAGCACAGTGCAAGTCCCCAAATCTAGTTTAGACTGTTGCTAACAGGCTCTATGACCTTGAGCAAACCTTACTAGCTCTGTTCCTCTACCTCAGGAGGCCCAGCTACTGCCAGAGGCCGTGTTCTCGGGGGTGAAGTGAAGTAGCGGACGCGAACGCTCTTTGAGAAGTACAGAGTGCTGTAGGAGCATCAGTAATTATTTTCAGTCATCCTCAGGTGCCTGCCCTCTGGCCTTTTTAAAAGTGGAGCATGGACCATTGTGAACAGTCAGTAAGTGTGGGGGACCTTCCTTCACTGCTGGGGGCAGTTTATGGGCTGGTGGCCAGTGAGAATGAGAGAATTTAGGGGGGCTTGGGGTCTAGTGGTTTGAAGACCCTGCAGAACACCAGACTGCTGCCACTGATTTAGTTTATAAGTGGATGAACTTTGAAATGCAGAACATCATTTCTGCAGAAGGTCGTCATATTTCTTGATGATTTACACGGAGAAGTCAGAGACTGTGCTGGGTTCGTTTTAGATCCTCCGGTGCCAAGAGGAAATATGCTGATGGAAGGGATAGTGCCTGGGTGTCTGGTAAAGATTCTGGTGCCAGAAGAAATGGCAGAAAAGGACCGAGTCCATTTCAGCGGAAGTGCTGATGAAATCTGCAGGCCTTCTCCGTCCCTCTCCGAGAGACTTTGCAGTCTGGAATTTTGTGCACAAGGTCGCCCCAACTGCCTTTTACCTTCACCCGGCCAGGCCCCCCTCAGTACTGCTGGTTCAGGCTGTAGCTGCCGAAGGGGATGCAGCTTCCACTTAGGAAGAAGTCCCGTCCGTCATCCCTCACCCCACGTGCAGCCCGCCCGGTGCCGAGAAGTGCTTTGTAGTCTAATTTCAGGGAAAAGAAATTTGAAAACTGTCTTCAGGTTGCTACATCTTACTTAAATATACCCATGCATTAATATTTGAAGCGTTCAAAGGCCATGTCAATTTTTCTCAATAACATCCTGTTGTTTAATTAAGTAGGTCATTCATGTATAAGAATATACATCTTCTCTTTTTTAACCCATGGAGCTTAATGAAGCTATTTTTATTTTGCGTGAAAATAAAAAAGAGATGTAGACTGATACAGTTAAATTTTTCATGAACTGACTGGTATGGAAAAAAAATTGCCCTTCCACGGCAGGGTGGACAAAGTGGAATCCCCGCTGGAAGAGGCTGTGGGTGACTCAGAAAAATCGCCCCGAATGGGAGGGGAGTGAGTCCAGGCACACAGCGGCAGCAAACCTGATGGGCTGGAGGCTCTGGAGATGTGGGTGGGCGTAGAAGCAGGGCCGCATCTGCAGCACCAGGGCCCTCCCACCAACTGTCCCATGGGGCATGTTTAATGACGTGGCTGCCATGTTTCTCCTGCAGGAGGAGAGCACGTGTTTCCTCCCTTCCCCTCACCCTTCCAGCGCCCTGCAGCACACAGTGATGACATCTTGCAGTGACAAGAGACGGTGCATTCCACTCTGGCATGACGTCATTAGCCTATTGGTAATCTTTCTAAATGTTTGCCGGGAAGATAGGAAATCTTAGCAACAGAGGTATTTGTAGGTTTAGATAAGTTTGAAACACAGCGATTTTTCAATCTTGTAAGCCAACCAATCCAGGGGCCTGTTAGTCTACAAGTGTCTGCCATCTTTCTCAGGGTGTCAGAGAAAATCGAGTGACGGATCACTTCTCAGTGTCACTGCTCGAGACCGGTGACAATCAGTGAAATGATTGTGTCTGCCTCTACACATATCTGTAATTGATTGCCTAAACCCTACGACTCTCTTTCCCAGTTGATATGATGGAACATTGGAGTGAAATCACTCTCGATGAGGAGGAGCCGGGTCCATTTGTTATTTACTTCCCTGCCTGCTTCTTTCTTCCCATCCAGTGCCAATTGTCCCACAAGAGCACATTATGGTAATCAGGCAGAATGTATGTATAGGAATCAATCAAGGTGAGAGCCGTCGCAAGAGTTATGACATTACAAAGTCTGTTTGTAACTTTTGATTTATGGAAGATTTTCCATTTTATAAATTGGGAGTGAGGCATGTTGGGATGGCTTAACCCTTGAAGTCCCCCACAAAGAAAATCCACCGGGCTTTAGAGCTTATAGACAATAAGGCATTTTAATTATCTAGAGCCCATAGATAGTTGGAGTTCTTTCATGTCTGGTTTGTGACTTTAGATATATCCTTCTACTCTCTGAGTACATTTCTTATTGTTATAAAGTAAAATCAGCTTAGTTTTGGGACAGCAAAGACACGCGATACGTTTCCACTAAGGACTGGTACCCACACACAATGCTTCCTCCGAGAGCCTGAGAAGCATCCATGCCATCGTAGCACTTCTGGAGAGCTTCCCTGTTCTGGTTGTCAGTCTCGGAGATGGTGAGTCAGGGATGCCAGCTCTGAGCCCCACAAGATCCTTGGCATCATAACCTCATCCCCCTCTAATTTCTTACAGGAACGCTGAAGGCCAGGGCAAGGCCAGATTCAAGCTATTTTCCCAAAATGGACAGAACAATGTGTGGCGTCTTGTTATTAATAGATCTGCTTTTTTGAAGCTTGGCAGCTGTCACAATCATAGCTTAAAAGGAAGCAGGGAACAAGGCACTATTGTCAGCTGATGATATTAAAATTGAGACCTTCTATGTTCATCTAGTACATCAGTCATTGCACCCATCTCGGAAAGTGTGCTGAGCTGGTATTGATAGTCCCATTTTCCCGACATGGCAGCAGAGCCAAAAATATGAAATACTTTGTCCAAGAACAAAGCGCTGGTTAGTGATAGCTCAGGGTTAGAGGCCAGGCCTCCTGACTCCTGGTCCAGTAGTTTACCCAGGACTGAATTTAACTTGAATTTGGCGAACCCACCACATGCAGAACACAGTAAAGATAGGTTTCCTTTTTACCATGATTTCTGTGGGCCAGCCATCCCTCAAGTCAGGTAGGACCACCCAGCTGTGCGTTTTAGGTTCTGCCATTCTGACTCTACAGCTCGCTGTCCCACTGTGCAGAAACAGTCTCTGCATTGCTGTGACCCTATGATCAGCTCACCCCGGCGTCCCCATTACCAACACATAAAACACGGTTTCCCCTGGTGGAGAGTGAGCTCAGGGAAGGAAGATATTTGTCTGGTTCCAAGGTCACTGGGAAGCCCTTCCTTCAATCTGCTTTCAGCCTGACAATCTTGCCACATTATCATGTGTTGAACTAAAGTTCGGTTTCTTTTTTTATTAGCACAGTGGACCTATTCTGCTCAAGCTCCCTTTCTGTTCCTAATGTGAATCTTAAGGCTAATAAGGATGCGGATCCCAGCAGGCCCACTCTCTCGCTTATAATCCATTAGGAACGTGAGATCACCGTCTCTGGAAAACTTAAAAAACCATTTAAAAACAAAAAAGATGAATAAATGAAAATGTTATGAACCTGGAAATGTTAATTAAGCCATTCTCAAGGAACAGGCTTTCCAGCCCAGATTAAAACATCCCATCATTTTTAAGTAGTTAACATCTTTCTCCTTGAAATAAGTCCAAATTAAGGACAAAATCATTATTAAAAGAAATAGTAAAGAGACCAGAAAATGGTGTTAAGAATTTGGCTATCAACGGACATACTCAAAGTTGGAGCAAACCACGAAGGCTAAAGCCATAAAGTGAAGTTTATTTCCAGACACACTGCGGTTATTGCCAAGCAGTCGTCTGGGTACCTTGATGTAGATTCATGGAATGTAGACTCACAGATCATCCCATTGAATCTTTTCTCTTTCTTATATGAAGGACCTGAGACTCAGAAAGGGTCATTTTCTTGAAGTCATTTAATAGAGTTGAGGCTAGACCCCAAACCGAAGACTCCCGGGGTGGTGCTCTCTCTCCTGCTTATGCCACTGAGTCACAGGATTTCAAAACAATAACAGTAATAACAGCAATGGCATTTTTTAAAGTTGCTGAATCTATACCCTATTGTCTAGAGGTGTGTCTCCCAGACTTTTTCCAGGAAAGAAAGAGAGCAGAGCCTTGCTTGCTGGGATATTATTCAGCCATCTGAGCCCTCGGAAACACCTACACAAACTGTGGTGTGGAGGGAAAAAGACGGAGTGCCCAAAGTGGCAGTAACGGAGCCCCTGCCCTAAATGCCATTCACGCAGCTCAAGGAAGGCATCTTCAGGCTCCACTCGGTATTACTTATTCCATTTGACATATAATTCCAAGCAGATTTGAAGCAGAAAGTTGGTTGGTAGCAGCCTGACAGTAAGAAGAGGCAGCTGTCACTTCTCACTGATGGACACTAGAACTAACAATGGGTAGCCTGACAGTGAGGGGGCGGGTGGGGAAACTATAAAGGTAGAAATAAGCTCAAAATACAGTGTATGGGGCCATTGCAGTTAGGGGCAAAAGCTTTCCACAACATCTTCTGAGGACACCATTGTCCTAGATCAAAATGCAGCAATAATAACAGCGAACAATGATAACTTTTTTGAGCACCTACCATGTGTGAAGAATGGTGTTAGGTGTTTTCATAAATTACCTCTAAATGTTACAACTCTGCAAAGGAGATAATACAATTCCTATTTTATTGATATTTTTTAAAATCGAAGTTCAAAAAAAGTCAAGTATCATGCCCAGGATTACCAGACCTAAAAAAGGGAAGGTGATGATTTGAATGTGAGAGGTCACACTCCAAAATATGTGTTCTTTCCCTTGTGTTCTGTGACAAATTCACCATTGAGACTTGGAGTGAGAAGGAAAACGAAACACCACACTGGTTTTCTGCATAAAAGTGAATAAAGAGAATGAAATGTATTTTAGAATATGCCGGCTACATATATATTTTTTGCATAGAATATATGAAAGGCATAACAGTCTTTCAGTTAATTGAAATCATTGAGAAGTGAGGTATTACTGAACACACACAACTTTTTGGAAAAGCTGAGCTTTCCTTTGAGAAAACACTTTAAAATGTTCTAACACTTAAAAATGTTCTGGGGACTTCCGCCAAGATGGAGACGTAGATGGAGGATCCACCTCGCCTCTGTGTACAACCAAATCTAAGAACAACTATTTTTAACAGCAGTCACAACCAAGCCACACGGAAAATCGACAATACGGAGTCCAAAGGACAACTAGATACTCGGCTGGACCGGTACGAGGAGCGAAGCCAGCAGCGGAGCAGGTTAGCAAGAAAAAATTCCCCGGGGCGGTGCGCGGTGCGCGCAGGCAACCGAGGGCGCTGATCGCCAGTGAGCTGGCTGCCGGAGCGCACAGGGAAGAGGCGCGGTGGGTCGGTCGGTCGCGCGCATTTACGTGCGGAGAAACCAGTGAGAAGGGAAAACCGCGCGGTGCAGCAGGCTCGCACAATTAGGATCGGATAAACAAGCCCGAGGCGTGTGAGTGACTGGATGCGCTGGGCTAGTGGAGAGGAACGCCATTGCTCCCTCTCTGACCCCGCCCCCACACACAGCGTCACAAACCAGCGACCTGGGTCGCCCCGTCCTGGTAAACAACTAAGGCTTCGCTCCGCTCACTTAACAGCACGAATAGACCAAAAATGGCTCTAGGACAACTCAGAGCCCCAGAACCAATAGACCTAAGTGATGAAGAAATAGCCAGTCTTTCAGATGCACAGTTCAAAACACTGGTTATAAGGATCCTTACAGAACTGGTTGACTTTAGTCACAAATTAGAGAAACATATGAAAGCTAAATTAATTGAAATGAATGGGGATACAAAAGATACCAATAGTAATGGAAAGAAAATTGGGACTCAAATCAAGGGAGAGAACCAGAAGGAAGAAAAAAATGATCAAACAGAAAGGAATGAAGAAATAAGAATTCAGAAAAATGAGGAGAAACTTAGGAACCTCCAGGACATCTTTAAACGTTCCAACATCCGAATTATAGGGGTACCAGAAGGGGGAAAGGCACAACCACCAGTTGAAAAATTATTTGAACAAATAATAAAGGAGAATTTCCCCAAGATGGCAAAGGAAATAGACTTCCGAGAAATCCAGGAAGCTCAGAGAGTCCCAAAGAAGTTGGACTCAAGAAGGAACACACCAAGGCACATCATCATTACATTAGCCAAGATTAAAATGAAGGAGAGAATCCTAGAAGCAGCAAGAGCTAAGGGGACAATCACCTACAAAGGAGTTCCCATCAGACTGTCAGCTGATTTCTCAAAAGAGACCTTACAGGCAAGAAGGGGCTGGAAAGAGGTATTCCAAGTCATGAAAACCAAAGATCTACAACCAAGATTGCTCTACCCAGCAAAGTTTTCATTTAGAATGGAAGGACAGATAAAGTGCTTCTCAGATAAGACCAAATTCAAGGAGTTCACCATCACCAAGCCCTTATTATATGAAATGTTAAAGGGACTTACCTAAGAAAAAGAAGATAAAAAAGATGAACAGTGAAAGAACAGCAAACTCACAGTTATTAAGAACCACACCTAAAACAAAAGCAAACTAAGAGGATAGCTAGATCAGGAGCAGAACCATAGAAATGAAGATCTCAGGGAGGGTTAGCAACAGGGGAGTGGGAGGAGGGGGAAGGGGGGAGAAGGTACAGAAAATAAGTAGCATAGACAGTAGATAGAAAATACATAGGGGGGAGGGTAAGAATAGTAGGGGAAATACAGAATCTAAAGAATTTGAGACACATGTTCATGAACTAAAGGGGGAAATGGTGGGGGAGGGGTATGCAGGGTGGAGAGGAAGGGAGGGGGGAATAGAGCAAATGTAATGGCATAATCAATAAAAAAAAATTAAAAAAAATGTTCTAACACTTAAAAATGCAAACCAATGCTCTGAGTGGCGTGGCTCAGTTGGTGGGCGTTGTCCCAAAAAGCGAAGTGCTCCCGGTTCAATTCCAGGTCAGGGCACGTGCCTGGGTTGCAGGCTCTGTCCCTGGTCAGGCACGTACTGGAGGCAACCGATCAATGTTTCTCTCTCTCATCGATGTTTCTCTTCCTCTCTTTCTCCCTTTCTCCCCCTCTCTCTAAAAATAAATAAATAAAATCTTTAAAAAGTGCAAAATGCTTTGTTAAAGTCCTACAATATACCACACACTCCCCGTTTTGCCATGGCCTGGAACGCTCACGAACAGCCCAGCCCTCAGGGGCTCCTAGGCTGTTTGGGATACAGACTCGAGAACAATTTTGCTGTAAGAAGGTATAAACCGAGTTGGTGGGAACCAAGAGGAGGAATAACTTTGCCTGGGAGATAAAAATAAGTTGTAAGAAATCCCAACTATAATATAGACCCTGGCAATAAAGCACTTACAATTTCCGTTTTCCAGATGAAAAACTGGCGCCTGTCCAAAGCCACCGCAAAATAGTAATCACTGTAAGTGAGTAGCTCCTACAATGGTTCAGCGTTAGCTTGTGTGGTCATTTAATCATTCCATCTTTTGGCTTTTTGGAGGTGTATGGAATGTGGTCTCTTTTTCTGTAAAAAAAAAGATAACAAGCTGATTTGCTAAGCTAAATATGGACCTGCGTGGGGCTTGATACTTTTCTGTCATGTGTGTACCTCTTTCTGGATCTTCGTAACACTGTTGTGAGTAAAATTGTCATTGCTTTTCCTGTGATGTGGAAAAATGAGGCCCAAGGTAACACAGCTGTCTTGCATCCAAATCAGAACTGGAATGCGGGTCTCTTGACTTATCGGTTCAGTCTCTTTCTGGGATAGGATGCTGTCTCCTGTATAACTTGGTTTAAATGTCGGATTATTCTTCCTTGTAACCTACCCAAAGTAGGATTGGGCTTATGGACTTGCATGTGTACAACATGGTGCATCTCCAGGGTTAGGATCGCAGGTCATTGTTCAGCTCCACCCAGCCAGCCCTCCCGAAGACCTTCTAACTCCTTCATCCAGTGAAGTACTTTTGAGCACCTACTGCCTGCCAGGAGGTGGATGGGCTAAGAACACTGTGAGGAGTACCCTACGCCCTGGCCTCCCAAAACAAAAACCACAATAACGACAACAAACGGCTCATATTCCAGGCGGAATTCCAGACATATCTAACTACATGTCTATGAAAGGCAGGCTGCGGTAAATGTCTGCTGTAACAGAGGCACAGCAAAATAGTAAGGAAGCACAAAGGAGAGATGGATTCTGACAGGTGAGGCAGAAAGATGATGAGGGACTGCCCTGAAACACTTCCTGGGGGATGTGACGTTTCGGTTAGACCTTCACAATGGAGTACTTTATTTTGTGTTGTTCTGGATTAGCCAACCACGGCTATGATAATATGGTATAATAAACAATCCTCAAACATCAGTGGCTTACAACAGCAAATGTTTATTTCTTGCCTGTAGGTCTGTGGGTGCCTGGGGAAGCTCTGTCTCCAGCTGTAGGTTGGGTTCAGGTAGCTCCAAGCTTATCGCATTTTGTGACCCGGGCTGAAGAAGCAAGGCTGCCTTTTGAAGGCAAACTCTTCTAATGGTTTAGGACAGTGACACAAGAGAGAATAACCATTTCTGAGTGGGAGAATCATGCAATACCTGTTTAGTGTCCAGGAACTGGACATTGTCGCTTCTTCTCACATTCCATTGTTCAAAGCAAGTCACACAACCGAGCTCAAAGTCAATGAATGGTGCAGGGAATATACTTCAACCACATGGAAGCCTGGGAAAGGGCAGGGAGAAAAGGAAAAATGATAAACAGAGAATGTAATTTACTGCATGTACTTACTGTTCTTTGGCTTTATCTACTCAAGAGAATATGTGATCCTTGAAGGCAAAAAAACAAAAAAAGCCTTCTTTCTCTTGATCTCTTCTCCATTCCCAGTGGAACATAAGCTGTGTTCACAGAGGGATGAGGAAGGCAGAGCAGGGGGAGAGCGTTTTGTTACAGCGCAGCAAAGCTCACCTGCACCCTGATAAGGAAGAGCTTTGTTCATCTCTTTCATTGCGGACTCTACAGCCCCTGGCACAATGACTGGTACAGAGAGGGTGCCCCCCAAATGTCTATTGAATGGATGCATCAGTGGAAGAACAAAACTGCTATGTTTACTCTTTGATCACCCTGACCCTAGACTGTCATTCGGTTTTACTGACGGCTGATACATGAAGGCCTCAGTCAATAAATCTTGACTATAGTCATACATCATAATACTATGCAGTCATTAAATGGGATGTTGTAGAAGAATATTTAATGACTCTGATTTGGTGAAAATACATCTCATCTATTTGAGTAACTTTAATTTTTTTTGCTCACTTTTAGTTTCTAATGTTTCTGTAAGAACACATTTGTTTTGCATAAAATGTAAAGTTATTTTTAACATAAGATTACTGTGCAGAATCACATATGAACAACATTTAATTTTAGGTGCAGTCTGGAAAAGCACCATCCTTGGGGTGTAACGCTTGTATTGATGCTCTCGGTACCAAGATATTCTAGGAAGTGGACCCAAAGAGAGTAGTCAACCAGCTGAGCTTTGATCCAAGTCTGTGTTCACTTAAGAGGAAGGTAAAAATTAACCCCAAACTGAAAGTCATTTCCGGTTGGGGGAAAAAGCAGTCATCAATCATTGGTTTGCTATCTGATTGGTATAACTTGGGAGAGAGGAGGCTTGAGCGAGGCTCTCCCACCAATCAGTTGTAGTACCTCAAACAAATCACCCCCGACTGCTAGAAACTGAATTTTCTCAAACGGAATGTGAAGTTGGCTCCTTCTGTGTTTAGGCAGGCACCTGTAGACCCTGGTTTAATGATGACGTTGTTCGCATGAAGTAATGAAATAAAAAAGTTATAGATTTTACTCTTAAACGGGTGGGACAGCTTTCTCTTCCAACTGAAAGTATCGTGCTGATATTGAGGATTAGTGTGACTCATTCATTGCTGATCGAATGCTGTCCTAGGTGGAATAAGGCTAGCTACTGTCATAGGTAGACCCACACAACTCAAAGAGAATATAAGTTTATTTCTCACTCATCTAATAGCCTGTAGTATTCCTTGTCAGCAGGCAGCCCTCTTCCATGCAGTAGTTCAGGGGCTCCATCTTCTTCCATTTTGTGGCTCCACCGTCCTCTAGAACAGTGTTGGTATCTGCATCCATTTGGTAGAAAGGAATCGAGTGTAAAGAGGGAACATAACCCATGTCTTAAAAACCTTGGTGCCAAGATAACACATGGCACTTCTGCTCACACCCCATTGGCTACAACTGAGATGGCTGTACCTAACTGCAAGCGAGGCTGGGAAATTCGGAAGAATTCTGCCTCCAGGACGAAGAGGAGATTGGGGTAAACGCCTAGCAGTCTCTCTGACAAATTCCTAGTATATGCCAGGCCCAGTGCTAGTCAGTGATATTAAGATGAATAAAGCACTTTTCCTGCCTTAGAGGAAGTCCTCATCTAGAGGGTGAGACTACTGCATTTAGAGATAATTATATCATTAAGTAGCATGAAGGCGACAGAGCAATGAATGTGGACCAGTGAGAATAGGGTGTTTGTGTAGGGGGAACAAATAACTCTGCCCGTAACAGAAGGGGGTCCTGAAAGGCCTTGACTGTATCAGTTCCATACATATCTGGTGATCAAATACTAAGAGCTAGACACCCATTCTGTGCAGGTCACTGAAGATGCAGCTATAAATCTAGTCCTCAGGGGAGATAGATACATAAGCAGGTAAATTCAAATATAACTGGGAAATGGGAGAAGTGTGCATGCTTGGTGGGCTAAATGCTCTGCATTTGGAGTCAGGCATACTTGAGCTTGACTTCCGCCTTTAACACTATGCAGGTCACTTTCAAGTCTCCTTGATTCTTTGTCCCTCAATGTAACACAAGAATAACAGCTCCTGGTGTGGCAGTACATAGTCTCAGGAGCCCGAAAATCAGCCTATTCTACGTACTAACTTTGTGAACTTAAGAAAGTCATTGAACTCTGGGCTTTAGCTTCCTTGTCTTTAAAAGGACATTGTTGGCGGGGGGTGGGGGGGACTGGGGATCAAATATATAATGCTGGAGAGAGACTAGACTTTGGATGGTGAGCACACAATGCAATATATAGATGGTGTATTATTGAATTATACACTTGAAACATATGTTATTAACCAATGTCACTGCAAGAAATTTAGCAAAAATGTTTTCAAATGTGAAAAATAACATGAAGTGGGATTGAAAGCCCCACTTTAATACAAACACTGTGGGTAGGTATATTTTAATTCAGAGAATAAAAGTTTTCTGAAGTGTGCTTGGTACATTAAAATTCCTCAATAAGTGTTAGGTATCGCTACCTATGTCACAGATTGATATGGACATTAAATGAGATAATGTCAGTGCCTGGCAAACGTTAAGTATTCAGCCAATGGTAAAAAATATTGTTATTATAAATGATTAACTGTAGGTAGGATGAGTGCAATGTCTTACAAAGAAGCTTTTCAGAAACCAGACAGGACAAAATGGTTGAGGCAAGATGTCTGGCCCCCAGATGTATTCCTCATCTATCCTAAGACTGATGAAGCAACAAAAGCCTGGGGTGCTCAGAAGGACAGTACTTCCAGTTTCAGGTAGAAGACTATTTGCTTTCTCTGCCTCTTCCATTGGTGAGGGCTTTGAGAATATGCTATAAAACGTAGGTGAAGAAAGGCAGTCATCAATGATTTACTCCAAGAATGCAGAGGCAAGGTCTCCCTAAACACAGTGCTCATCGGTAAGAGTTTCCAAAATTCTGTCTCTTTTTTATAGCATCCCGCAAGTCCAAAGTAATGAAATAAAGGCATGGTAATAGGTAAACACAATTACAACACTTGGATAGCTCCTTCGCAGGCAGGGGGTGTTTGAGAGCATTGGCTGGGGTCTCATTTTCCATAATCGAGCCCAGCCCTGCTGTGATCACTAAGGTATTATGACCTATGGGGCAAAGACGGTACCATATGTGATATTTCATTTTGGGGGTAGCTGGGGGTAGTAATGAACCAGTTGCAGTCAAGTGAATTAATCTCCCCAGCTATTCAGAAACAAAACTTCATGTACAGCAATTTGTTCTTCATTGCTTTTCCCCACACTGTAGCCATTTCCGATTACTCTTCTTACTGAAAAATGGAGAGAAAGTAAATCTTTCGCCTCTCTCTCCTTCCCTTCCCCTCTAAAGATAAATAAATAAAATCTTAAAAAAAAAAAAGACAACTCGGTGGAAAAATATCTTAACCTTTGCTAAATGTTGATATCTTTTCTGATCGTCAATACTAATGGCAAATGCATCCTATAGATACACAGCTTAGAGTTCACATTGTGGTTCAATTAGCCTCACACCGACTGATTATGAATCTTAAAAGTGAAATAAATATGCAAATAGTTGGTATAGCAATAATTCCATAGCCAAGTTTATGTAGTTTAAATTATCAATTGGTATTTACCCAAACTCCAAGCAGCACCCTAATCAATCTCACTCAGTAGAATTACTCCAACAACTATTGTGCACTTAATAAGTAGAAGTTAATGATTAAAAACACATTATTGAGAATGAAAGACTGGCATAAGTAGGTATAGACATATAACACAGCTGTTAATCCTCCATAAATTTGTTTTTAATAACACTGATGTTTTGGTTGCATATAATAACTATTTCATTAAATCTAAATTAAATGCATGGTTAAGCATATTTAAAACATGTAAATGTAATGTGTTGCTAGTGTATTTCATTTTATGTTTCCACACAGTTCTAGTAATTTTCCAAATTCAAATTGACTAGGTGTATGAACGTCCTTGGTCACTTATACAATACCTTCTTTCTGATACCACTAAGGGCTCCAGAAATTTAATACTTCTAAGTTCTGAGCACATCACTAGTCAATCAGCGTGCAGGAAAGACAATGTTTAAAAAAAGAAGAAGCAAAAACAACGTGTTTATCTGCTGGAAAGAAATGTTTATGGACCCAACTGAAAGGGGAAAGATGCTTTTAAATAATAGTAAAATATGCATTTCTTTTTTGAAAAATAAAGCATAAAAATCTCATACTAAAAAAGCTATCATGGAATAACAATCAAGTGTGCGTTGTTGTGCATGGTTTTTCATTTACGGAAAGCAGGAGACATTAATATACTTGCCTATGGCTTGTGCATTACTATTCCCAGCTATGCAGAAATGGAACATGATTTACAGCAACACATTCTTTGTTGCTGTTACAACATACCTATTGTCTTCGCTGCATGCTGACTGGCTGGCTGGCTGGGAGAGGGGATGGTGCTGGACCGCACTCAGTCATTATGGGTGCCTACAAATAGAGTAGGGGTATGTGAACTGGGATTTTTCAGCTTTGTATACCCAGCAAGCCAATCAGAGCACAGAAAGAACAATAGCTGAAGGTTTTACTGCTCTTTAAGTTTCCCCACTGACTCCCAGTGCGACTGATTATATCACAGAAGTTATATAAAAATCACATTAAATGCCAACTAAATCAAGACTTTTCATATCTTTTTTCCCCAGCAATGAAATTCAGGACAAACACTATACTATGCATGAAGATCACCGCCTAGAGATCTAAATTCTTCATTCCAGACGTCGTATTTGAAAATGGAACTAGAGGAAAGTGTAGTTTATTCATTTTGTTATTTTCCGTGGTGCTTGCATGGCTGTTTGGGAAGCACAGCACAGGAGAGCTCAATTAAGAGCCTTCATAATTTTCACCAGTTAACTTTGATTAAATCGGGTGTCTTGGAAGGGCATTCAGTAAATTTAGGCTATAAATTACCTGCAGTGAGTTTTCCACTTTGAAATTCTGAAATGTTAGCGCCCGGACAGGCCCTTTCTTTCAGAAGGGTTGTTCTTTACCAGCTGGTTTGGAATGGCTGGACTTAACTTCAACAGAGCGGAAAACGAAGGCAAGAACTTCCTCTGTTGGTTGGAACAGCAGGTCCCCTGCAGCATGTGTGGGAGAAGACATTCCTCTGTACTGCAGGCTGTATTAATATGAATGTGAGACGAGAGGTTCCCCTTCACCAAGTTCTTTTACCCATGGTTTGCTGGCTTTCCAGGTCGTGTTAGTTGCCTAAGATGAGAAAAAAAATGATGAAATGAACAGGTTCTCCCTGTTCTGAGACGAAGACAAATTTTTTACAGAAAAGCAAGCTCTTTACTGCAGAGCAAGTGGGAACCCCGGGGCTGTTTTCGCCAGGGTCAGTACAGCGAGGAGTTGAACTGATCCGAGGAGGTGGTTGGCAGTTAGGGCTCAGGTCTCTCCCATATTCATGATATTTTAAAGAGCAAGCCTGAAAATCCAATTAAAAAAGTATCTACACTGTGAATTCCATAGAGTATTGTGATGATCAATTTTAGTTTCCTGCTGTATGGCCTCAGGCAAGTAAAATGGTAGTCCCCCCACCCCTCGGTTTTCCTTATCTGTGAAATGGAGTTAATAACTGTGCTCTCTCCATGGCGGTTTTCTGTAGATTCATTCAGAGAATGTATGTAAGGCCTGGCATACGCAATGCTCAATAAATGTTAGGTCTTCATACTATTAACATTTTATACTATTATACTATTAACATATACTAAGATAAATTACTATTGTTTTAAAAAGACATGCCTGTTTAATAAAAATAGCTTTAATTTGTAAGTGCTCCTTTTGACTTTTTAAACCTTTCACATCAATTCATTCATTCTATACAAACATCCATTTTGTAAGTCGGGTATAGAATTATTTCATCCCTCCTTGGTTCCCAGGATGAATAAGGTAGAGGAAGACAGTGGTTTGCTTAAGGCAGTGCTAATGCGCATACTAGCACCTGTACTTCCATAACATGAATGGGGGGTGGGGTCTTGGTGAGGGGCGTGGCTCGGAATGCCCAGAGTTCCATAGGTCTGCATCAGAATGCAAAACATTTTCTCTGAAGGGCAGAAGTGTTTGCAGATGCCAGTCGAGGAGTATTATTACAACCGTGGTGAGGGTGGGAAGACTTGGCTACCCGTGGCAGCTGGCCCCTCGGCTCAGGGGTTAGGAACTTGGTCTTGTATTTACATACACGTGGCCAACTTTCCCTTAAAAGAAGAGATAGTGTCAGCAGCATTCACTCTTCTGAATATATTAAGTTTGCAAATCCAGGGTGCAAATTGTTTGTAGAATCTCAATTAAAGCCCTTATAATATTGTCATTGGTAATCAGCTCACTATGAAAACAGGGCTTCCTCGGGGCACCAAAATCATTTGAACTTGCGATCTGTAATAGATTTGAATATTCAGATAAGGTCATTGGTCAGAGCAGAGGTGACAGCTTTGGTCAATAAACAGGTTCAGTGAGACAAAATCTTTTTGTCTACATGGGAATGGCTTAGAGAAATTGGTTCTCAGGGGGGAATCAAAAGATTAAATTCAGCTGCGTTGCCAATTTATTTGCAGGGCAAACAAGTGTGTGATGGAAATCTTTGAGGGGGGAGAGGTGACCGCCCCTGCGAGAAGCCCCTGTTGACAGCACCAGAGGGGGTTCCCAGGCAGCTGTTCTGCCTGCCGCTGAGGCCGTGCATGATGGAGGCCCGCTGGAAGGGGAGAGAGAAAACATCCCAGTGCCTGGCCAAGGCTGTCCTGAATTAAGCCAGTCCAAGAGAGGATGAAGTATCTGGGCCACACTGTTTCACATTGTCCCTGCTACCCTCTCCCCACCCTTAAAACTGCTTTCTCTAAATTGCGTTTTGGCCTGAAGCTGTGGTTGACAAACCGTTACAAACTCCTCTCTGTGAATACTCACTGGAAAGGTTTCTCTGTGGTCTCAACACAAGAAACACTTGTGTTTCTCCGGAGTGTCTAGTTTACCTTAAAGACTCCGTGAACCATATAATCCCACGTTTTTTATCCCGTATTCCCGAGAGTTTAGGAGTCTTCTGCGCTGCTTCAGGAACTGCTACAATGTTGGGGAAAAGAGCAAAGGGAAAGGGGGATGGGCTCTGGGGCCTGATGCCAGCTTCTACCTGGAGCAGCTCTGCTTTTACGTTTTCTGCATTTGATGTTTGCATAAGGTTTTATTCGAAGAAAGGATTCAGTGGCTAACAAAATGTTTAGAAACCACCTACCTCACAACCGATTGCTTCTTGTGGCACTCAGAATAAACTCTGCCGCCGCAGGGCCCGCCTGACCTGCCCTTGCGGTTCCCTCTGCAGCCTCATCCTGCATCTCCTGGTCAGTCATAGTTAGGCTTCCTCCACAATGACCTTCTTTCAGTCCCCGAAGTAACGAAGTAACCCAGGGTCTTTCAACTTCCTGGCAGCTGACTGCAATCCTCCTCTCTCACCCTCTTTGCCTACCTGTCTCTTTGCTATGGAATTAGTTGGGTTTATGTTCAGCTACATACAACTGTGGAACTCAGGGAACGAGTGGATTCAACAAGAGGCACTTACCGTATTTTGCTGTGTATAATGCACACACGCGTTTTTGACCCAAACTCTCAGGAAAAAAAAATCTTTCATTTTAATTTTTTAATTCAATTATTATTTATATATAAGACCGGTGATCCTATTTCAGGGTATTATTTTTCATACGGATATCATGATTGCTTTCTAGAGTTACATTGTTAATGTATTAGCACAAATAAAAGAAATGGAACTAGCAAGCAAAATGTAGACAGACTCATAGATGGAAAACAGAAATAGCTAGTGGAGGGAGAGGAAAAAGGACTCATGGATGTGGACAACAGTGCAGTGTGGTGATTGCTGGGGGCAGAGGTATAAGGGACTAAATGGAAATGGAAAATAATGTTATAAAGATTATATTTTAAAAAAATTGAAAATGCTCATGTAACTCCAAAAAATAAAAAAAACATTTATATAGTTACAGAATTAGTACTACCCATGTATCTAATACACATTCTTATTTTTCCCTCAAACAGTTGGACAAAAAAGTGAGCACTATACATGGCAAAATATGGGTCTATCTCTTTAACGTGGAAGACCAGGATGGGGAGTCAGGGGTCCATCTTGTATCTCCAAAGTGCCATCCGGATTTTTGTGTTTCTTCTCTGCCATCCTCGGTACCTACCTTTCATCTTCAAGATCACTTCACAGCCCAAAATGGCTATGAGGAACTACTGCGACCACAGGCCATCAGTAGGAGGAAGTAGGGACTGCAAAAGGATGCTTCTCAAGCTGAGGCTACTGACATGTTCATCACTTATTACTATACATATGACTGTTATGATTGATCTGCATAGCTGGATGGCGAGTTCTCCAAGGGGAAAAACTAAGCCTCTTTTTACCCTGTGCTATATAATCAGTGTCCAACAACATGCCTTTCACCTAATATGTTAAGTAAATATTATCACGTAAGTGAATGAATAAATAAATGATATCCCCCTGATTGTATTGGTTGCTAGAAGGTTTAGATCCAAACTTGTGGTTTAATGTCAATAAACATTCAGGAGTCCCTGGAGGGCATTTAAAGTATTAAGTTCACTCTAGGCTCTTTCATTTTTTAATTTCCTAATTTACTAACAAATTTGCTTATATATTTTAGAGGCACATGTAAATCCATTTGGAAATTAAGGAAAGGGCATAGATAAATAAACACCTGGTAAAGGACAGATAAAATTTAAATATTTAGAAGCAGGACAAACAAAAATTTTTTAAGTGTGAGAAAAAAAGTCCAACAACAATAGAAGATAACTGACATCTCTTTCAGCATATTGTTTGATGGTCCCAGTTCTGGGATGCATTAATGTGAGTAAAGAATAATTAACTAACCATAAAAAAGGATGTTGTTTGAAATTCACTAGTAAGCAGCAGGAGTTCAGTTAAGATCACACTTAAGCTAAGGATGATTAACCTTTGCCTAGGTTATAAAATGGCCCATTTGAGAACTGTTGCCACTGGATATATTACCCGGATATCAATTGGATTATTGAGTAAGAGGTTTTACGTGATGTTTAGTATGATGATATATATCTGGTTACAAACTGTTTATGACAACTGGAAAAGCCAATAAAAGATTAATGCAGATTTAAATAGATTTTTCTTCTTTACTTGAGTCCTGGTTAATTTATGCACTTATAACTCAATACCTGTATATTTAAAAGAGATGCTAGTTTATTATTTGTAATGAAGAGAGACAGCTGTTGAATATTTAAGTGAAATTGTAATGCTGACATTGGAGCTCAGGTTTAAAGGGGATTTTCAGCTCACTGAGATTTTTCATTGGAATTTTTATTTGGCGCATACTTTGCCAACTGAACCTCAGTTCAATTTGGCAATGCTACAGATGAAAAGTAGTCATGCTTGTGAACTTGCAATAAATTAAATTGCAAATTATATTTCCTTGTAATTACAACTTTAATTTGTAATAAAGCACATTTTTCTTTAGATTTTTTTCTTACTTAAAAGTAAGTTTTATTTATCATCTTAAAATATTTTACTAACAGTACTTGAAAGTCTTTGTGGTCAGACTTGTCTCCGAGGCCTCTTTGGCATTTCCCATAATGCTTAGCACATTTGAGGGACATGGTAGGGGCTTGATAAATTCTTAGAGTTTGAGTGAATCTCTTTTCTTCTTTCTTTTTTCTCCCATCCTTCCTTCCTCTCCTTCTTCTTTCCCTCCTTCCTCCTTCCCTACCTTCCTTCCCTCAATAAGCATTAATTGAGTATCTACTATATTCCAGGCTCCTTACAGGAAATTAAGATACAAAGATTAATAAGCCATAGGTGTCATGTCTTCATTAAATAAAGCTCAAGGCACTGGTGGGCCATTACACAAACGATGCTGTGAGATCAGAACTTGGTCTCCCCCAACCCAGAGTTCATGCCATGGTACCGCCCTGTGAGGCTAAAACAAGGGGTTCAGGGGGACACCTACTTTCCCATCATATGCTCCCCTTTGATGGTTAGTTGATGAGTGAAGCTATGTAGAAAAAATGATCTATAAACTATAAAGTGCTGGGCAAATATATCATCATCGTAAACTACTTATGTGTCAACCTCTTTCACCACTTAATTCTGAGTGGAAACTTTGTCATATTCACTCTGCACAGGCATACGTAGTAAGTACTCTCTTTAGTTTTTAGTATTACAACAATCATTACCAGTGTTACTGAGCTCATATCATGGCCTTCTCCTTGGCTAGGATACTCGTATGAGACACCCCAGTGTATCCTCCACTGGCGAGTGCCCTGGCTACCCAGGCTACCCAGCAGAACCCCCTGCAGGGGTCGAACCCGAGCCCCTTTGCCCTTCACTTGAACCCTGGGCCAGAGGTGGAGAAAATAGACTGAAACAAAACACAAGGAATGGACACACATACAACAGCACCCACTTGTGGTTGAGTAGATTTGGTCAGAGCTGACGAACACTATTATCCCACTTGACTCATAATTTCACCTCATTCCAACTTATTAGAGGTTTCCATATAATGTCCAGCTTTAGTTGTGTTTACATGGAAAACATAGCTTGGAAGAAAAAAATATCTTTGTTTTGAATTCCTCAAAGCTCTCCAGACTCTTTTACAAGGTTCCTGTTTGGTGTCATTTGATTGATTAGATTGGTTTTTTGCTCATAGGAGCTGTGGACAGACACAGCGACAGATGCTGTACGTGCATGATTTGTGAGTCCTGTTCAGAAACCCAAGAGGTTGTTGTTATTATCACCATTTTACAGATGAAGAAACTGAGACTTAGAAAGTCTTGGTCGGGATAATAAAGCACTTCAGCTGTACACCTAGAATTGAAATCTCTAGCTCTAAAACCTGGATTCTTTATTATTTTAATATATACTTTTTGGTCTTGTTTTCTTGTTTTCTTATTTCAGGGGATTTTTAAAAACTGCATCTCAGCTTTTATTCTGAAAATTTCCAAACATATAAAAAATTCAAGGTATAGTATAATGAACATCCATATCCCCTCCAAGTTGCTGGAGCATTAACATTTTGCCAGTTTCTCTCTTCCTCTTTACACACACACACACACACACACACACACACACACACACTTCCTGCCCCCTAAACCAGATGAGTGTAAGTTGTGGAGATGATGATAGTACTTCACCCTTAAATATTTTAGCATACATCTCCCAGGAGGGAGGACATTCTTTCACGTAATCCACAATGACAATACCATTATCCTAGCTAAATTTTTTAAAAAATTGACAGTAGTTCCACAACATCATCTAATATTAAGCCAATATTAAAATCTCCCCAGTTAATACTAAGTGCCTCTTGTGGCTGTAAAACCTGTGTTTGTAACCATTACCCTGTGTTCTCCCTTAGATTTGACCCTCTGGGGACTTCAGAGGAAACAAGGTCAAAGCCACGTTGTGGCCAGTGAGTGAGGCGATTACGTCCTATCTCAGTCCGAGGGCCTCCTTTCTCTATCTTTTTTCTCTTCCTCACTCTCCCTCTTTATTTCTTTCTGGTTCATTGTATTTAATTTTTTTTAAAGATTTTTATTTATCTTTAGAGAGGAAGGGAAGGAGAGACAGAGAGAAATAGCAATGTATGGTTACCTCTTGTGCGCCCCCTGCTGGGAATTGGCCTGCAACCTAGGCCTGTGCCCTGACTGGCAATCAAACCAAGACCCTTTGGTTAGCAGGCCCATGCTCAATCCACTGAGCTACACCAGCCAGGGCCTGTATTTTAATTTTAGTATCTAAAATATCAAACAATACTTTTTCATGAAATACTACGTGAGATACTTTTAATGTCTGCATTTAAAAAATATTGTCTTATAAAAGTCATACATTCTAATGAAATAAAATACAAAAAAAACATAAAGTAGAAAGAACTATTTTAAACCTACTGTATTCTCTCCATCCACACCTACTCACTCATGCATTTCCTTACAGAGTTTGTTCTATGCACAGGATGCTTTAAAAACAGTTATGATAATATGCATACCATTTCACACTCTCCTTTTTCCCCACAAATTTTTGTAACAAATATATTTATGGCATAGTGGTTAAGAGTATGGATTTGTAGTCAACCTATAGGGACCAGAATCCTGATTCTGCCACCTATAGCTGTGTGACCCTGGACAGCACATAACTCACATCCCAAATGGGAGCACGTATGACAGTGAAAAGGGACACTGTTCATAATTAACCCGACACCAGGCACAAAGTGAGACTGTCCCAGAATTTACGGTCTTCTCACCTTGGCAAGTTGCCCCAAGCTTAAGGTTTAGTTTCCTCATCTAATAAAAAATTGTCATGACAATCAAATGAAATAATGGGGAAAGAGCACATAGCTTAGTGAGTGTGTCGTAAGTGTTGGCTGTTAGTGTCGCCTTTGTAACCATCACTTCCACGGCAGTGTGGTGCCCCCCTGCAAGGAGCGTCACAGGTCATGTCATATTCAGAGGCATCTTTTTTTTTACTATATGAGCAATGATTTCTATTTTTGTCTTTCTTTTTAAATTTTATTTTTCGATTACAGTTTATATTCAATATTATTTTGTATTGGTTTCAGGTGTATAGCGTAGTGATTAGACAATCGCACGCTTTATAAAGTGTTCCTCTCGATATTTCCAGGACCCGCCTGGCACCGTACACAGCTATTACAATATTATTGACTGTATTCCCTATGCTGTACTTTGTATCCCCATGGCTATATTGTAACTACCACTCTGGACTTACAAATCCCTTCAACTCTTTTACCCAATCTCCCAACCCCACCCGCTCTGTCAACCAGTGGTCTGTTCTCTGCATTTATTTTGTTCTGTAGATTCCACATAGTATGTGTCTTTCTCTGTTTCACTTAACATAATTCTCAGAGGCATCTTTTTAAAGAGCTCTGGTTTTCCCTCTACTCCTCCCTCCACTTTTCTGCTCTTCCCTCACTGGACAGATGGAGCCACGGACTTTGCTCCCCATTGAGCCTCACTGAGACTGTTGTGACAGCCACACACATAGTAGGGATAGCCTTGGTTTATCTCCGTTTCACAAATCTGGACTTAAAGATCATGTCTTTAGAAAGTGATGGAGTAGAGAGGTGAGTCTGCTCTTTTTATCCCTACACTTATCACAATTTCTGCCTATGTGAAACTGTGGAATAATGACAATTGCCTCAAAGAAAACCTCACAATGAGGAGGACCATCATGAATGAATTATTTTAGAGCAAATCACAAAGTTACTCCTTTGTGCAAACGCTGTAATAAGTAAGGCAAAGGCATAATAGGATGAAAAACAGGTTGGTACTCAAAGTTCCCACTAACCTACTCCTTCCCCTAAACAAATCGATTCCAGAATCTGTGTTCACCACCCAGACCTCTGAGATTAATCCCTTAAACTTCTCACCTCGCCCCTCAAGGCCTCTCACAGACGTGAGGCTGCTCACCTGCTGTCGGGAGTTGCCTGGAAGACTTCTCTCCACTTTGATTAAGGATGATGTGTGGTTTAAAAACTTCACACACACTCACACGCACAAATATCTATACACACATATGTAACATCTACACATATGTAACATCTACACACATGTACCTCTAATATCTACACACCGTGTTTTAAAAAAGTCTTTCTTTTTACAAAGGGTGAGGTCCTAGGCAGCAGGGATGGCATCCTAACCATGTTGTCTTCCCCACTGAACATCCCCAATGAATATTTGTAGAATAATGAATGCATTGATAAGGGAAGAAAGGAAAGGAACCCTGTCTGAGGGTGGATACCTTTATTAGAATCTTCTAACTCATTGTGATCAAGTTGATGATGGCCATGATGCTTTTAACCGGTGAATATTGTTTTGAAAACTAAACAGGATTCAGTGTCCTCTTTTGCCATTGGGATAAACTCTGTTCTACAGATACCATTCCAAATCCAGGACATGATGCATAACCAATACTAACACACGCCGTTTGAAGCTTTAACAAGACAGTCCTCCTTCAAATTTATAACAGTCTATGTTTAAAAACCTGACAAAACCAAAATGTGTTCTCCATAAATTATAGTGGCACCGTTCCTGCTGCCGAAGTGAAGGTTGTGTCAGCATTTCCATTACTCTGTGGATCGCTGTGTTTCAGGGCTTTGGGTCTTGGCTATAAAAATGCACCTTGGGCTTAAAACTGGCAAGGAACACCTCAGCCTTGGAACAAATCTGCCTCACCAAATTTTGAGAGCAAAACCTATTGTTTATTTCCTCCTTTGCCGATGACTTCTGTGAAGGGAAAACATCTGTGAATTTCATTCCCAATTTCATCTGTTTTTTGTTTTTTTTTAAGCTGGATAGTTTCAGAGCTTCACTGAACAATGGTAAACTCTTGGTTTTGGAATTAGGGAAAGAAAAAAATTTTTGGAAGCCTAGTTGTTAAAGAAAGAAATTGTTCTGAATCAGCTGGCCCCTCCTCCCCATTCTGATTTCATTAGGAAGGGCTAACAATGGTTTTATTTTGACATGGGCAAATCAGATGGCTACGGTTCGTGGTGAAATTTGATTATCTGATTAGGTTAATAACCTCTCAACAACAGACCTTATTCTGTAGCTATTTGTTAAGTATAATTTCCCATTGGCTTTCTGAGGAAATCATTTAGTATAACCATTCATACACTTAATTTAATTTCTTTAGTTTCAGTTAAGCATGTATTTATTTGTGGTCCCTTGAGCAAGTAAAATTTTTCAATATGGTTCTTGATAGTGCTATCGGAATGCCAATTTTTAGAAAGGGAAGTACAACTATTAAGTACAATAAGACATTTAAATGGCTTTAAGGTTCTGATGCTCATCAGAACTATAGCTTCCCCTAAAATCGGAAGGTACTTATCTCAAGTTTTATTGATTCTTCTTGAATTGTATGTGTAACGCACATATATACTTCCACCTTAATCACACCATTTGGCTTTTCACAATAAACTCCTGTGATGCCCAATCACAGACAGGATGGGAAGGGACACAATCTACCTGCAGTAGTCAGGGAGGGCTTTCTGGCGGAGGCAATACCTGAGCAGAACCCCAAAGCAAGGGTACGAGTTAGCTAGGCTTGACAGGGAAAAATGTATTTCAAGTGAATAAAACAGGATATACTCTTAAATAAAGAGTCAAAAGGGTCACGAAGTAATTTATTCTGTAGGTTTGCCATACTCATTTCAGAGTGGGAAGGGATATGCAGATTGATGGTTTACCATGGAGCCACTAGAATTTGTACATATATATGTATGTATATATTCTTCAAAGAATCAGGTCTTCTGTGCTGCTGCGATCCTTGCAGAAGCAGGGGTAGCAGGTGGCCTGGCCTTGCAGGGATTCTTCCCTCTCAGCAGAGAATGTCGCTGCCACTCAAAGTCACCAGGGGCTGGAGGAGCGCCCGCTGAGACCCACATCATCCAACAACACATGTTCTAGGAACAGGGAAATGTGCGTTTTCAGGAGAGGGAGAGACAAACTTTTTGTTTAGCTAATTGGCACGACAGAGTGTGGGACACGCCCGCCTCTGGTAGAAGGGTGTCAGGTGTCTGGGCGCAAAGCGCGAGCTCTGGCGATCAGAGGAAGGCCTGAGGAGCAGCTGTTCTTATTGGGGAGGGTGGTAATATTTTTTTCACATTTAGACAAATAATTGAAATTTTGCTGAGCTGGAAAAATGGCCAGGAGCTTTAAAAGGGACTATTGATGATATATAAATGGCGTGGGCAAAAGTAGGTTTACAGTCATAACAAAAATAATAAAATAATGAATAAATAATACTAGAATAAACCCGGTTTCTGTACTCACAACTGTAAACTAACTCTGCCCACCCCTGTATAATATGTATGACATATATATAATTATTAAAGGAAAGATCCCAAAGTGATTGATTATACTGTTTAGATGTTTGGTGTCCTCAGCACCACCTTCCAAAGTATCTAGAGGCTGAATCATAAGGGATGGTGGGTAATCACCACCTGGGGACAGAGTGGGGACAGAGGCAATAGATGTGAAAGGTTTAACAGGTGCCCTGCACATAGGAGGGGAATCAATGAGTGCTCTGTTCTTTCCGACCACTGCTGAGAAGGGCGAGGCCCCCGGGCTCTCCTGCCCCTGCCCCGAGAGAGGTGAGAGGGCCTGAGAACAGGAGCCAAATGATTTCACTCGCTCCCAGGCCTGACCATCCCAGAGTTGCCAAGCCCACTTCTTGAAATAATCAGCTGCCAGGGCCCCAGGGGCAGCAGGAGAGGCAAAGGCCTAATCGCTGGCCAGCAAGGAGCCGTGACAGAGACTTGACCCCCCCAGGAGGCAGGATCACATTATCTAAGCACCGGGTGGGTGGAGGGGGCCTTCCCAGGTGTCTGGGCAACCTGGAAAAAGGACCTGCTCTGTGTTCAACAGTAACCCGCACCCTGCTTCTTTGAGGATAAATGAAAGTGCTGTGGAACTCAGGTGCTGCCACCTACTATCTGTGGCACCCTGGGGAAGTCACTAGTCTTGGTGAGCCTCAGTTTGCTCATCTGTAAAAGGGGGGCAGTGATATCGGCCCCTCGGGGCTGTTGTGAGGGTTAGAAATGATGTCAAGTAGCTCCTCGGTAAATGGGAGCTATTAATATGTGTGAAATGGGTGGTCCCTTCAAATGTCCCTAAATCCTCCCCACCCACATACCACTTAGGCAGACAAAAATCCAGTTTGGGCAGCTCTGGAGTAACAGAGTTGGAAACTTGAACCCCTGTTAAGAAGCCCAGCTGCTCACTTTGGAACATGCTGAAAGAGAGGGAGGGAAGCAGCGGGGCTCAGCATGCCACCAGTCCTGGCAGGACCCCGCCTGAAGAATAGCAAACCCCGCCCTCCCTTGGAAAATAGAGGAGTGTGTCCTTAATCCTGTTAGTGGGAGAAAACTGGAGAATTGCATCCAGATGAGAAAGCCAGAGCCTTGCATTCTCTGCTGAGCGGGTCCCTGGGGAGTGGAGGAGGGGAGGTCGGGGACCTTTGAAGGGAAAGCCCCGGGGAGTGTAGATGGCCATTTGGCTGTTTCTCCCCTTTGGGTCGGCCACCCCGGGCTGTCCACCCTGGCAGCTGTTAGAGCCAGCAGAGAACTCAGGCCCAAAGTTGACCACAGATGAATTCTATTTCACGTGTGTTTTGGAAGACAACGCCTGCCTCCTTTGCTTTTCAAAACTAAGGCCGAATCTTACTGACACAACCTAGTTCACATCCCAGACCCCAACTAAGGAAATAGAAAGCATAGTGTTTCACTGTCTGGTCTCCGAAGGACAGGAGGTCTCCCAAGGGAAGTGTGGGGTGGAGAAGAAGGGAGCCGGTCCACCCTGTCTGCCACAGGTACCAACGTTGAAGAAATTAAGAGATTTCACAGGAAAATCCAGATGTTCAGCTTTTCTTGAAGACTTGATAGCAATGGGCCTTCACTCTCATGTCACAAGTCTGCTGATGCTGTGCTCGGCCGTGACTTTAGCCAGGCCTTTGCTCTCCTGTTTCCCACCAGCCTCACCTGCTTGACCCCTGAAGGCAGTGGAGTTTGCAACCCCCACTGCAGAGACTGGCTACCGACTCTGGAGATTGCTTGGTCTGACCTTTCTTACCTTACAGCTGAAGAAACTGAGGCCCACGTAAAGGGACTTTCTCTGGGTCCCGCGGCTCATAAATAGTAGAGTGGAGCCGAGAGCTCATTGTTGTGTGTCTCTGGGGCCTTTCTGTTTTCATAATGTTGTGCTGACTTCACTTGATGTTCCATAAAAACCATAGCCAATGTCCAGCAGCCCGAGAGTGGAATCTGGAATTGGATGGATCCACTTTCCCCATCGAGCTTGGCGGGACTAACCTTTGGGATGGCCCCACATCCTCTGGGATGTCCACGCATTATCCAATTGGTGGTCCCGAGTTTTCAAACAACAGTTCAATTATGTTCCTCCTTCTCTGTTTTAAAAGGCAGGGAAGAGTGTAACATATTCTCTGCAAAGCGATTAACATTTAATAAAAAGTTTTAATGCTATCTGGAAAATTAGGCTCTCCAGAATGATTCATTCCCTGAGGGTTTCAGATGGTCAGGGATGGACTGAAATTGCTCATCTCTAGAGAGTGCCTTTAACTTACCCAAAGCATTTTCACGTGTGGTAGTGCATGGCAATCTTTTCTTTTTTTTTTTTTATTTTAGAGTTTAAGCCACGAAATTCTCCTTCAAACGGAATCTCACTGAAAACCCTGTTTATAAAAGAGGTCAAAGCAGAGCATTCTGGGTGAAGCCGGGCTGGGGGACTCTGGGTCTGAGGCATGCACTCTCCTCCCCGCCCACCAGTTCTCATCTGCAGGCACTGCCACCCACCAGGCCGCGGGCCCCTGAGTGCTGCCTCTCTCTCGCTCATCAGTCACAGAATCGCCAGGGACACTGGGTAACATGCAGATTCCTTGGCCTCCCACTCACCCACTAATTCATAATTTCTGAGCCAAGGCCTGGGAACCTGCATTTAACCAGCACCCACAGGTGATTTATATGCTCACTGTAGCTTTAGAAACTCCATCCCGGGTTCCAGGAACCATAGTTTGTAAACTCGCTCATTCTCTTTCCATTATGAGTCCTATGGCAGGTGGAGCAGGTATTGCCCTGACTTTACAGCTGACCCTGTGAAATTACAGCCGACACCAGTCTCTCCCGAGGTCGAGCGCCAAGCCCCACGTTCTTCCGTCAGACCGTCCTGCGCACCTGTAGGGCAGAGCTGGGGACGCTCCTGCGGCCACAGGCCGTCAAAGGCAGTAACCCCTCAGGAGGCCACCGAACGGTCTCCAGCCTTTCCCGTGTTCTTCTCAGGGAAAGGAGATGTGTCACACAATGAACGAGGCATGTAGGCCAGATGGCCCTGGATTTGAAATCTGGCCGTTCTATTCGCCAGCTCTGAGCCTCAGTGTCAGGATTAGAAAGGATACATGGTCCTGCAGAGAAACTGGGGCTGTTGTTACGATCGCCCTTCCAGAGTGGCCTCCCGCAGAGAGGGGCCGATTTAGGCCATCGCTCCTTCTCACCTCCGTGGGTCGGAGCCTCTGGGGCAAACCGGCTGGGTGCGCCGGCAGCGCTAAGACTCCTCGGGACGCCCAGGGTCCTATATCACACAGCTATCCACCACCCCCTCGCCCAGACGGCACGTTGTTAGAAGAAAATGCCACCTGCTGGGGCCAAAGGAGGATTAGTTCTCCCGAGTTCTGACCTCCGCCCTCCCTTTCTCCACCCCCCAGAGGTCTTTGTTTTGTAGATGACTCTCCCCCCTTAACCGCGGGGTCTTCTGGGCGGAGTCTTGCAGAGCATTGAAAGGGATTCCCCGAGGGCAGGAAGGGGGTCTCCAGATCCCTGATGCTTCTGCGGGACCGCAGGCGGCAGAGTCAAATGGGGCCTAGGCTTCACGCTGCCTTCTTACTTACTCCCCCTAATCCCTCCCGAGAAGGTGGTCCAGGACCGCGGCCCGCGGGCCCCCAGCCGCAGCCCTGCAGTCGCTAGCAGGGTCGCAGCCCGCAGCAGCCTCACTGCGGGGGACCGCGGTCCCGCGGGCTCCCCAAGCCTTCACCGCACTCCCTAAGAGCCACGTCTCCGCTGGCTCACCACCCGGCCGACACCTTTCCGAGGAACTGGTGTCTCCGTAGGGGGCGCTTACCAGGTCCTGAGGCCGCCTCCCACGGTGTGATCAGGGGCACTGGCCTGCATGCGAGCCCCGCCCAGAAGGTCTCTGACATAGCGGTGCTCAGACGGTGGGCCACTTCCAGATACAAGGGACGGCATCGGGGCCACTGAGAACCTGAAAGAAAAGCTGCCTCCCTGCGAAGGGAGGCCATCTGGTTGTGAGTTAGAGAGGCCCTGACAGGCAGAAAGGGAGCAATAAGGGAGATGACCCCGAGCATCTCCTTGTCCTGGGGGCAGGGTCAGCCTGTAGCAGGAAGGTGACCAGGTGCTTCCTACTTCCTGCCTGGAGGAGTGTCACTGGTCACGGCCCAGTCAGCTCTCCAGATGCCCACCCCAACGAGCCTACGCACCACTGCCCTCATCAGATCTCCCATACCCCCCTTCTCTTTGCACGGGAGGTCACCTCCACCTTCTCTCTCCTTGACAACCCTTGGACAACCCCTCAGAGAGGTGAAGCCCTCTCTTCACCCTGCTCCTCGCCTGGCACTCCTGCAAGGTGAAGCCTGTTGACCTTGTTTCGGAATGCTTTTCTGTGTGCATCTGTTGATCACGCTAGACTGAATTCTTGTTTTGTTATTTCAGTATTTTCCAATGTCTACTACAGAATGTGCCACATAGTAGGAGCTTAAACAACTTTGCTAGACTGATAGATGGACGGAAACAAACATTTCACAAATATTTACTGAGCATCCCTGAGCCTGCGCCAAGTGCATGGAGTGATTCAGAAGTGCCGAGAACATCCGAACACTTGCTGGCAGGCACACCCCTGAGCACTGACCTAGTGTGAACTGGGGCTGGTGCTGCGGAGGAAAACAGCAGGGGAGGAGGGTGGGTTGTCAAGAATGGGGGAGCTGCTAGCAACTGGAGGTTTAGGAAGACATGGGGAAGACCTGAAGGGCTGCATGTAGGAGATGGGAAGGAGACCCAGACCAAGAGCTAGACCTCCTGAAGGAACAAGAAGAGGACAGATGTACAATGAGCAAGAGAGAGGGGCAGGGGAGGGCCAGGACCAGAAGGGGCCAGGTGATCAGGGCCTTTTAGGAGGAGTTGACCCAGGACAGTTGTGACTGACACCTGTTGGCCTGGCATGGGTATTAATAGCACACCTTTTCCCCTCAGGAGTCTCCCAGTTTGGATGGTAAATTGTAAGGTCACCCTGCTCATAGGCCATGGGAAGAGGTTTATGTATATCCTGATCTTATTGAAAAGCTAATGAGTTTTAAGCAGAGAAATGATAACATTCACTGAATGAATGAATGAAGATTGGACAAATTTTCATAACAGAAGAAACAAACCAATAAACAAAGCAAACAGAAGAAGTTGAGATAAAAGAAAAATCTGGAGAGGAGGAGAGGAAGTTCATAGCTGGGAGAGGTGAGAGCCAAGGAAAGATCCCCGAGCCTGGACTCGTTGGGCGGTGTGTTGGAGGTGATGTTGCCAGATGCCTCTGTGAGACAGAATTAAATACATCCTAGAAAAGAATGAAATAAGAATTCTAAAATGGACTGGGAAGTGGGAACAATTAGGCCTCACTTTTTTTTGTCTGTGTGGATAGAAGCTGAGCTCCAAATCAACCTCACTTATTGAATATCTTCTCTGGGCTAGAAAGACAGGGTTGATGCTTGATGCGAGGAAGGCTGAGCACTGAGGATTTGAGAGAGAGGGGTACAGGGCTCAGGCTGGGGCAAGGCAGGGAGGACTGGGGGGCAGGTTGCAGGATTGCCTCTCTCCCTGTGTGGAGGACTCGGTGTCTCAGTGGCCCCATTCCATTCCCACACTTACTTGCAGGAGCCTCACTCTGCTGCGCTTCATCAGCCCTGATCCAACAGAGCCAGCTGGGCTCTGGCCCTGAACTGCTCTCTGTCCTTCTCTTCAGGTTTTGACTTCATGATCCGATAGTGTTAAACTTCCTGGTCAAAGGAAGACTTGTCAGACTCAGAGGTTTCATTTGCACGTTCTGACTGGGAGGGGAGGCAGAGAGGGAGTTAGTGTTTGTCATCAAGAAAAAGCTGCCCTTCCAAGGCCTGCCCAGCAGTGGGACAGGAGCCTTAGGAAAGGGCATTGGGGTTGCTGTGTCCGTGTCCCCACTTTACCCCTCTCCCCCACCTGCCCCTCACCTCCGATAGCCTCCTTCAAAGCCTTGAGAGCCATGGGCAGTGTGGGATTTCAGGATTTTCATGTGTCTCAAGAGTTCATGGGAGAGTCCACCTGCATGGTCAGGGGACATTGATTTTTGTCATGTAAGCCTCTGTAAAAATATTCCTTCTCACTAAAATTAGCATTCTCACCTGGTGTTTATAATCTAACAACCCCCTACCCCCATTTTTTTTTCAGGACTGGCAACCAAACCTCAACCAGGTTAAGTGACTTGCTAGTAAGTAGCAGCCTCAGGATTTGAACCCAGTTTAGTCTGACCCTGACATAGACTGCTTATAGCTGCTCAGTTAAACTCTGATTAAGATGATATTTTGTTAGAGGTCCCAGTTATTTAGAATGATGACATTTTCCTTTAAACAAATCAAGATGCGTTTTGTTGGTGGCAGCCGTCACCCTCCATGACACGTGCTTGGAAAATCCAAGCCTTCGAAAGGCTGCATGTGTGGCAACTCCTGGTGTTTTGAAGTTAGATGGGCACAGATTTAAATCTTCACCCTCTAGTTCTATAATGTCTGGCAAACGGCTCAGCCCTTTTGCCCCTCAGTCGTTTTATCTATAACATGGGTACAACAATATCCACCTCGCTGGATCGTAGGCAGGATTTGAGATACAGAGCATGTGGAATGTAGTAGGGTCCCTATCAATAGCAGCTATTGTTATAATCAGCAGGGTCTAGATTATTTCTGCAAAAAGTCACCAGTGCACCCCGCCCCTCTTTTCCGAGTGGCTAGTTTTCTCCCACAGCTGGTTGTCCTCACTCCCTGTGAGGCAGGCGGCAGAGGAGACCGGCCACTCGCCCCACTTCCCTGTTGCAGCATCCCCTTCCCCCTCCTGCACCACTGGCTGCTGGAGCCAGAGGCAGGCAGGACCATCATCTTCCCCATTCGTCATCAGACTTGATGGATAGTATTCCCAAGTTAATGCCGTAAATGCTGTTTGGAAATTACAAGTCCATGCTGCTGGTGGTCCAGCCAAAAAAAAAGAATTAATTTATAATCATGAATATAAATTTCATAGATAGTATTATTGTCATTCAGGGTTTGAGTTATGGTACATATGGGGAGTGGCTTGTAGAACAGAAAACCATGTCGCTATAACTCAGTGTAATTCCAATGACAATAGTTATATCTATCACTTTGTTATAAATCAATCAATATTCTGCATTAAGCGAACAGGCCTCACCTGCCCACCTGCACTAGGGGGAGTGGCAGAGAGGCCTCGGAGCTTTGTTTAATATTGCCGGCCACGCTGACTCATGCTGCTGGGAAGGCAGAAAAGAAATGCTTTGGAAATTCTTGCATGAACTCCAAATGACTAGGTCCACTGGACGGTATGACCTGATCTGTAAGCATTAAAAAAAGTGACTGACACCTCCAAGTCTTTAAAGATATATCTTTTGCTTGCATTTTCTCTAAAAGGACTACATTTTCAGAATGGGGCATTATTTTCTAATTGCAGGCAGGCCTGATTGAAACAGCATCAATCCCAGAAGAGCCTGTGTGCATTTGCCGGCCTCTCTAAATGCCATGAATCAGGCAGTATATCTTCCTTGTTAATCTCTATTGGTTCCTTCCCAAAGGCAATTGACCCTGGGGAAAGGTAAAACAGAAAGAATCTGAGTACCACTGAGCTAGCATATAACTGGCTTTGAAAGAGCACTGCTGGGGAGAAGAATGCCGAAATATCACAGGGAGCAATAGCTTGAGGAGAAAAGAAGATGGTTTGAAGTCAGTGGAAAGTAATTTTGCCAAGTGCAGAGTTATCTAGTTAACCTATTGTTCAACATAATGAAAAAGCAGGGCTATTCTGGAGTGTGTTACAGTGTGTAGTTTGTCAATTACCCAATCAGGGGGCATTGCTCATTCAGCCAGGATTGAGGGCATTACCCATACTATTTTATTACTATTAAGCCTCAACTTGGCATATTTTTATATAGACTATAGGGTGTTTAATAGCCATGCAAAACTAGGACTTTCTTCATCCTTTCTGGCCTAAGTCCATTGTCAGTGGGCGCCGTTAGGTTTTGTCCCTGCAATTAGGGTGTTACAATCTGCAGTATTTTGACTTATATATACATCGATGGAAATGTAGGGGGTGTGAGAATTGTGATGGTCCCTCAATTTTAAAAAAGGTAAAGCCAGGTGAAAAGCGTATAAGGAAAACAACCTGGGAGGCCAGTATAACTGCCCACCAAAAATGTAGGTGGCACCTCGCAGTCTGTGCAAAAAAATCTGCATTTACAGCCTTCTGTGTAGACCCTAAAATCTCCTTCTTCCCCAAGGCATCCTTGCATTTAATAGAATTGAGAGCAGATTTGAAAAGCCTCTTTGGAAAAGTCCTGTTAAATCTTGCTAGCATAAAAGCAACTTAAAATCGTCATTATTTTAAAACATAATTTAACATTTTATTTTTAATATAAGTTCTTATTAAGTTTGGTCAACCATCTCCTTTACAAATATCATTCCAGAGCATATTTCGTGTATAGCTGTTGTTAATTATTAGAAGTCCTAGAAACTGTTACAAATTTAGAAGAGCATTTATTCTGAGTTCTCTCTCGAAGAAGAGAGTACAAATTTCCATAATAAAGCATTTCTCCCCTTGGTGCCTATGGTAGGCTGTTCAGTGGTGTCAAGTATTTTTTGACTTTGATAAAAATGTACTGAGGGTCAAGATCATCTCTTAATAGTTCACACTTCTATGTAATAACCTGCCTCCATGTCAGAAGGCTCCCGCTTCCCATCCTATTGCACTTCCAGGAAGTATTATGCACTGCCATCCCGTCTCCGATGCTCATCAGCCACATCCATGTTATTCCATATTCGGTCCATTCCAGAGAAAAGGCTAAAGGAGACAGAGGGTACAGATCTTGTTAGGTGCAGCCTCTGACACTATCACTATCAATTGTCTTTTGCTGAGGCTGATCATCACCTCAATTATCTAGTGTCCAGCCTACCTGATAGGTTTTTGCAAACTATAACTCTTCTGTCGATGAGCATGGAATAATGACAGCCAGGGGCAAATGGACAGAATACAAAAGAGATAAGCCCAGAAGTAAAATACATAAGTCTATCTCTGCTTATAGACATACAATATGCTTTTGGCACCAAGCAATTCAACGTAATATTGTAACTGAAGGCTTCTTTGCAGGCTTATTGGGATTATGCTAATATGCTAAGTAAATTAGATAGAGCTGTTGGCTTAAATATTCTTCTCATTTTATCATTTCACGGGAAATATACTAAATATTTAAAAATATTGCAGTTTGCCAAAGGAACATAAATATATAGAATTTCCCCTCAAATCATTGCATTTGTAATTTACAGTAAAAATAATTTCAAACTTAAAGAAGGATCTTTTATTTAAGAGCAGATGTATTTTTCTAAAAGATTCCCATTGAAATTCAATTTCAAATTGAAATCATGAATCAAGAAGAAAAGGAGAATACTCTGGTAAAGTACGCCAAGACATCACAGCAATACATAGTTTTAGCCACACACAGTTTCCCACAACGTAAGAAAATAGATTTTAGTACAATATTAATTGAGGTTTTGCCAGTGCCTGGTTCAGGAGGTTAATTTGAAAAGCATACATTACCAATATATTTATAACATTTAAATAAATTAAAATTACACTTTGCACATCAATAATGCAGCTGTTAAATAATATTTTTATTCGATGTAAATCCCATCCATTCATCTCGGTTGTATAATAAATGACCATAATTACGGAGCTTCGTTGGGAGGAAGGTCATTGGTAATCCTGTAATTCCTCATTGGCGTAAAGAGAGGAAACAGAACTGTTTGTGATGAATGTATTCAACCTTTTGCATACTTTGGTACTTTGGACCATGCATTAAAATGCAGTCAGAAATTAAGTTCTTCACTTTCACAGCATTTTTAATCTGCTGTGTTGATTTTTTTTTTTTAGGGTAAGTAAAGCCTTCTTAAACTGCTTTCTTGGCTATTTTTTCCCTTTGGTAACAGTTTTGCATCTTGTGTGTGTGTGCGTGCGTGTATATATACACAAATTTGTACCAAAGAGTATGCCTGCCAAATTCAGGCTGACCTACATCACATAAATCCAGGTCAGAAATCTTTCCCGTGGAAATAATTTCCTTAATTTTCACTGCTTCGTTTGACTTCTAAGGGGAAGCATGATCTCCGCATTCCCCTCAAACTGCAGTGTTCCAAACATGAACTGAGGTTCTCAACCCCGTTTCTAGATGAGCTCTTCCCTCGGCAGGTCTCTATTGTCAGGTCACCGGGGAAGGCATTTAGTAAATTTTTTCCCCTTGAAGAATCTTTGACTGTAACCTGGAAGATCTTTAGTTTGAACCTGGTTTCCATTCTCCTCTGATGCAAGGATGAACCCTGTTTTTCCTGGAGGGACTAAAGATGCATCGGAGTGAATGTGAATGTTAAAAGTAATGGACCAGTGACAAATAAATTACAGAGAAGGTAACAAATTAAGACATTAACGAAGATAGCTGCGGTTTAAATTATCTGCATCCCCTGTGTCCTTCTAACCCTAGAGACCGGTGCATTTTCTGTCCTTTCAGGAGCAGACAAGGCTTGGGCTTTACATATGGAAATAAGAACAAATGACTGTTAATTCCTAATGAGAAAAATTTCAAAGTGAACAGGATTCCCTGTGTGTACCATAAGGGTTTGTAATTGAAAGGTCTTCGGAAAGAAAGGTTCAAAGCAGAGGGAATTCATTTTAATGAAGCTTGGATTTAGTCCCATTATTCTAATAAAGTGTAATCAATTGGTGCCAACAATCTGAAGGTCTAGTTCAGCCTCTGATTAGATCTTGGTTGTTTTTAAGGTGAGGGGCATGAGGAAGGAAAAGACGAGGTAATAGGCTTTTGGGTCAGTGATCCACACTTCCTGAATCGAGTTGGGTGTTTTGAAGGAGGGCAATTTGGAAGCTGTCTTAGCATAAATCTAAAACAAGGCTCTGGCTGTCCAGGGGGAACTGGGCCCTCGACATTCCCCAAGACACGCTTCTAGCCGATTCTACTCTTAATCCAATTTACTCAGTCGAATAAGTCCCACTGCTTCAGCTTGCCAACAAATTAAAATCCAGCTTCATAAAAACACCTTGAATTTGGAAGGTATTGGCTGGCCCACTAGACTTGAAACTTCATTTATTCTGGCTAACTTCTCAATTATCTTCCCAGCAGTGGAGATGTGTAAAAGTGAAAAAATCAATAGGGTTCTATTCCCATTCTATTGGAAAGGGAAAAATTAATGAGATAGGACACTCTCTTAATCAGAAATAAATGTTTTAATTCAGATAATGACATAGTTTTCCCTCGCTGAAGGATGACAAATGCTGGGCTGCGCCCCCAGCAGAAGCAGTTTCAATTTTATTGTAAATATAAAAGGTATTGATCGGTGAGATGTACAAACCACATTGCTTACAAAAGCCATTCAGGGGGACTGGGAAAACTATTAAGCACTGGGTCAGAAATCAATAAACAACACTGAAATGTAGCAGAGGTCGCCCTAGGCTTTGTGGCATCTTTGAAAGCCAAGTGGCAGGAATAGTGACAGAAATGTCTCTTGTGGAGCAATGTTGGGGATGAACAGGGTCAGATGTTTAATCTCTTCGGTGGTTTGACAGGTCCTGGGAACAGACCTAATGCAGTCTTTCATGGCCGTCTCCGATTTCAATACATGCTGATTCATCCCCTTGCTGACAACTGTGTTCATTGGCTTTGGGGCACCTGCATGCCTTGGCAGGAAAGAGGTCAGAGTATGTTTTGGAGGCAGAGCGGGTTGTGTTTATGCAAATTGCCACACCTTGATCCACCCTTTCTTCTCAGGAAACAAACAAACACACAGCAAAACTTCTTTTAAACACACCGATAGATGGGAGTACAGTCCACCAGACCGAACCTCCTATTAAAGCAATTACGGGGCAGATGACAGAGCACAAAACAGTTTTCTGTAACAGCTGATTGAGTATAATATTTCTTCTTTTGGGTTTTTCATTTGAGTACTTGCTTTAAATTCAAATGTAGCTTAGGCTTCCTTTTCTGAGTCCTTTATCATGGGTTAATATATTCAACAGTCTTCAGAACACCCTCCTTTCATACATGTAACTTACATTATACATGTAATTTGGGGGCAAAGAGATTATACTTTATCATTAACTTCCTCCCAACTCACCCCTCTGCTTCTCCCCTGTCCCCCCATCCCCAGGTAGTTCGGAAGCTAGAAGATTAACCTAGATTACACATCATCCTTACATTTTGAATGGACCCGGGTTGAATCTTTAAATAACATCAAGATAGTCATGAAACTAAATATACATTTTATTACTGAAAATGCTAGACAGGAAATATCCAGAGTGAGGAAAAAAATACATAAGGGAAGAGATTCCATGCATGTAGGTGGAATCCAATTTTTTTTAATAAGACATTCATTTGAAAGGTTTAAAGCTGAGTATTGAAAGTTTTTAACAACATCATCTCGGAAGCAGAGACAAAGCCTTCCCTCCCCCCGAAACCTACCGCTGTGCCTTGTGTTACTGGAGACTCTGCTCCCCTCTTGACACGAGTATGATTATGAGATTGGTGAGGGTCAGGCTGCCCATCAGCAGGTGAAGCGTTCAGCTGCTGAGGATTTGAGTTTCATCTCACCTCAGATATTATGTCAGTTTCATGTCATTTTCATCCCCGAGAATGATTTGAGAGCGCTCCTTGTCCCCTGTTATTGCGGTCACTTGACCTCAGATGTAACTTCTGTCGAATACCATCATTTTAACAAAGTCAAGGAGTTGCACATCCCAGGTCGGGGCTGACCTTTCCAGCCTGTCGCTCCCCGCTTGGTTCTGACGGCCGATTTTACGGCCCCCTCCATTCCCAACAAATGAATGTTACGGCCTCAATGAATTGGTTCACATTGGAAATGATAGTTTTACATTTCCATGAACATTTTTAAAATTGGATCCCCCTCGCCTTTTTGTATTTGGCCTATATACTGATATTTTTCTCTTTGCATTTGGATGCTCAAACACAGGAAACGACTTTCTGCTTAAAAACAATATTCTAGCCTCCAAATGGGAATTCTACACTAGTCACCTAAAATAGAGATGGCATACCTTGAGTTATCTGGGACACACGTTCCCAATGTCCTCACAATTCCTTGCCTTCCTGTACCTGGCCTCATATCCTTTTAGCCTTTTAAAGTTATTTTTTAATTTATAAGAAGGAAAAGAGTAATTGGGTCACCATGATTTTAAACAGCTCTCAAACTAGAATACGTGTCCTTATTTCTGGACCCCAGGGCTAGTCCTAATGAACTCATGGACTCATAGTAAAAAAGAGTTCCATTCCTGTACCCTATTTGATAGAAGAAGCTGCTGACCTGGGAGAGTGTAGGAAATTTACCCCAGTTTACACAGCAAGTATGAAAAACAGAACAGACACCGGAACCTTTGCTTTCCAAATTACTTCCCCTCTACTGACAGTTGCGGCCACACCCCAAACCAGTGTCTGAATGTCTAGGCCTTCCCACTCTCACCCTCCGGGGAAAGCATATAGAAATACCCGGCACCAGGCTGGACATCTAGAACAGGGAAGGCTTGGTTAACTTTGTGAAGGGCTTGATATTAAATATCTCAGTCTTTGTGGGCTCCATGCTGTTACTGTTGTCTGTGTGTGTGTGAGAGCATGTCTGTGTATACAATCTTTTAAGTATGTAAAACCCATTCTTAGCTTCCAGCCTGTACAGAAAGGGGCCGCTGGTGGATTTGGCTCATGGGCCACAGTTTGCTGACAGATTCCTGAATTTAGAAGGTGCCTGTTTTATGTTAGTTGATTCTAAGATGAATGTAGGCAGCAACTGTCCACTTTAGTAAGATGGGTTTAGTGGAAGTACCTTCCACAGCCTAGGCTTTATAAATGTTAGTAGTTATCATCTCCTGGGAGCTTAACTCAATTGTGAAATGAATGAATGAGCTAATGAACCACTGGTCCCATATTTGAAGTATACACTCAACTGAACAACAATATTACCTAAGCCATAGCTACTCATTTTCTTAATGAAACACATGGAACTACTGCTATTTGACCATTTTGACATGCAAAAATGACAAATTTTATGGTCTGATCTAGGATCATGTCTTTCCAGCCCACCCAGATTTATATGTTAATGTCAGGTTAAGAATCTCTGCTTTGAATCAGGGACTATTATTGTCTTCTCATCCCGGCAAGTGGCAAAAAGAAGCCAAATATGTTTCCCAAGGGCATGAGTTCAGCTAAGATTGGGACCTGAAGGCCTTGCCCCTTGCTCACCTTCCACACCTAGGAGGTAGACTGGTGTCCAGAGGTTCCTGGGGCTACTCCTGCACCGTCCCACCCCCACCCCGTGTGACTTCCCAGCTCCAGCATCAGTGCCTAGCTATGGATAGGTGTCTGCCATGAGCCTGAGTGCTGGGTTGTGGAGGCAGGAGTCTGGGAAAGGAATGAAGTGGTGACATGCAGGAAATCAGGGCAGATTCTGAGCAAGGGCCTCTGCATATAGAAGGACAACAGTCATTTTAATAATTGGGCAGGGGACCCGGGCTTGTCCCAATAGCTGACTGTGCCTGTCCTCGCCCCTTCGATCGGGTTGTTCCAAGGCACCTCCTGCATGGCAGGTGTCTTCTCACAGTCCAGGTCCCTATGTTTGTAGGGTTCACTCCCCTAAGACTTTGGGAAAATTTTCTATACTCCTCCATGTGGCAGACCTTGAAAATCCTTTAGACAGTCATCATTCAGTTAATGCATATTAGGCACCCGCTAGGTGCTAGGAACTCTTCTAAGCAAATTAGTGTCATACAAATTCTTTAACTCATGTGAGCTTTAACACAGGTGACGAATATTCCTCTCCGGCTTCCATCCTAGGGGGAAGGATCCAGGCCATGAACAAATAAACAAGACAAATATAGAACAGGTTAGATGATAATTAGTTCTTAGAGATAAATGGAGCCTGGAAAGGAGCAAACAGTGAGTTAGAGGAAGTTCTGTAATCAAGTGACAGTTCAGAAAACCTCTGAAGGAGGAGGGGCAGGGAGCTGGGCAGGTATGTGGGAGGGAGCAGCACAGGGGCTGGCCGGCTGTGGTGTGCGGGGAGTGGCAAGGAGGCTGTGGCGTCTGGAGCGCACCGAGTGAGGGAGACATCAGTGAGCTCTCAGAGGTCAGATCACGCAGGGTCTTGGAGGTGATTTTCTCAGCCTCCTCCGTGACGTCTGACCTGACTCCTCCCCTCCTCAGTGAGTTTGCATTACCATCTGTCTGCACCAGGCACTTTGGGACCTGGTGTACAGCTACCTGAACCCTTCCCTGGAGGTTTCGAGGGTCTCCTTGTCCCTTCTCTTCAGTGAGGCTGTGAGCTCTCCAAGGGCAGGGCCAACATCTTAGACTTCTTGCACATTCCAAGAAAACACTGGTGTGGCTTTCCTTAAAGGCTGCTAATTGATTTGATAAAGAGATTTGGGGGAAAAGTTGAGACATAATCCTCTCTGAACCCAAGGAAGTAGAATATATTACCTGTCAAGTTGCCTTCCACTTCCCCAGGAATTGCTGTGCCCCACGTGTCTGACCCATGTTGTCATGGAGAGAGCCCGGCCTGAGACGGTGCTCGCTCCCCCAGGGAGGCAGTGTGCTGTGGTAGACTGAGTGCTGGCTTTGGACTTAGCCACCTGGGCTCGAATCCCAGCTCCCTAACCGTCCATCTGGTCCATCTTAAAAAAGTTACTTAACTTCCCTCAGCCTATGATTCCTAATTCTGTAAAATGAACACAGTACTTACCTCTAATGGACATTGGGAGAATCAAAAATATCCTGTATACAAGACAGCGCCCGGCAGACTGTATTTACTTAACAAGTCACAAGATTGCTATTGTTACAGTGAGAAACAGAAACCATAGCAGAGGTCTAAAAATTAATTTAGATACCATTTTTGTTTTCTGACACTTAATCCACTCAGGAAGATAAGTCAGGAGTTAGTATTAGCCCTCTAGAAATTTCTTTAAGTGGCTTCTGGAAGCCAGTTGGGACAGGTAAGATGAAGCATTTTAGGCCGAGGATTCGCATGGGTAAATCACAGCTGAAAGCCCGGTGGACTTGGACCACAGCTCACAGACGAGCAAGGGCGGGGGGAGACTAGAGGAGTGGTCAGTGGCTGAGGGTGACGGGCCTTGAGGTCCCTGCTAAGGAGACGGGCTCCTACCCAGGAGGCAACAGGAGGTATTGAAGGAGCGTGGTAGTGACCTGCAACTTCCCTTTCTTTTATGATAGGATAGTGACCATTATTAAAATTGGAAGGATTTGTACAGAAGCAACAACATAATTTTAATATTTCGTTTTTCATATAAAGCTATATTTTTAAAATTTCATGGGATCATGAACTAGAGTGCTAGAGATGGAAAGGCATTTAGGCAGTGCTCACTCCCCAGCATCCGTTCCCTGATGGGAACTTCAAGCCCAAGCATTTCACCTTGCCCAAGGTGCATTCACAGCCCAAGGACATGGCAGGAAGCTGTGTAGTTCTTCTCTATTATGCACTTGTTTCCTTCCAGACACTGAACTGGGCACCGCATCCACAATGCTCTTCACACTTAGAACAATCTGCATGAACGGGAGTGTAGCACCCAACATACACATGAATAAACTGAGGTGCAAACACCACTGGAGCACATAATTAAGTGGTGATTCGAATTCACTTGCATTGGACCCAAAGTCAAAGCCCTTATCACCATCTGGCAACAGAGCTGGGAACAGGCCCTGGAGCAGCGCTCCGTCCTCCCAGCACAGTTTGCAGCTGTCAGAGTTCCGTAAAGTCAGTTCCCGAGGTAAGCCAGGCAGGCACTGAATAGGGTACATCGTGCTGATGCACAAAGAACTGGTTTTATAATCTTCACTTTTGGTGAGAAGTTGATGCTACAAGTTTCTTCTAAGGAATAGTCCTGTGCGGAATGCATTGTTTGTGCAGAGGTTTTATCGGCATGCTCTTTGTTTCATCACAGAGTGCTCTCATTATGAGGAACCCTGGGAGAAATTTCTGTCTGGTCTCAGGTCAGGCATAATTGAGCTTCTCCTAAGCATTTGACCTGTGAGCATGCTGTGTCGTGGATGCCATAAATTGTGCGAGTGATCAGGCTTCCCTTTTTGCGCTGGTTGTCAGAATGCAGATCTGCATGTGAGCCGACCAGCAGTGAGCATGATATACAACTTCATGGTGTGTGTTGCTGTTACAGGCTGTTTAAGCTTCCAAATCCTACCTCTTTTTTTCTCATTTGTTTAGAATTTATTTTTACCTGACCTAATTCGTGCAATTGTACAATAAACCTTGACTTGTTTTCAGAACAAGCTGAGGTATGGATAACTAAACAGAATGTTTAATTCCATGTTGAATCTCCAAAACTTACCATAAAACCCAGTAGCAGACTCAGCCTGCATAATATTCCTCTCAGTCCTGGCATTAGTAGGAGGAAACTTAGAAGTTATAAATGCCTTACACAGAGCAATCACCCTGGGAACACTGCAGGGCCCAGGTGGGGACATCCAGGAGATGGAACGGTTCCCTACTGTCCCGTCCAAATGAACTAGGATGCTGTATCCATCCTACCTAATTAAAGAGTGCTTGAAAGCAGGGCCTTTTTCTTGATTTACAAACCCTCCTCATCATCATTTATAGTGCACTGATATGTGAAGGCAGGGAGGAGAGACACTTAAGGGAAGATGGGTTATTTCCTTATATGACATTGGTGGGGGCAAGTGTCACCTTCAGACAAGCACCTCCGCTCAGATGGCTTGTTAAGAGTTCGGCAGCAGTGGACGGAACATGCTGTACTTATTGACAAGGCACTGAGCTATTATCCATACTGGTACAAGCAAGCAATCAAGGACGGGGCGCAGCACCACACCTACAACACTGGTTAAGGGACAGTCCTGCTGGTGGTTTTGATGCATAGGAGACTAGGAAAATGCAGTTTTATTCACACATTCATGTATGTACTGATCCCTTCATTCACTGATAAACATCTAGTATCAAGCACTTGGCTGGACTCTAGAAATACAAGAATGAGCAAAATTGACAAGGCCCCTGTTCTCATGCAAGCTATTCTGCATAGATTCAGGAGATGTGACTCTGTGAAAGAAAAAAAAAACAATTCTAGAAACATAAAATAAAACCATCACCTTTGTTTTTTAAAAAAGAAAGGGTAAAAAATTTAAATACACTTGCTCTGTTTCCACTGGCTTAAAGTTGTATTTTTTTTTAAGGAAAGAGAGGGAGGGAGAAAGGAAGGCACAGAGAAAGAGACTGATTCTCCGTAGAATAGAGAAACCATGGTAGCCTTAAAAGTGGGAAAGAAACTTTTTCCACAGAGGTCTGATGCTCCTCGGCCAAGTGGATAAAAAACATGGTCAGCCTGCTAGTTTTTAATCTTATTTCCAGATCATTGAAGTGTTATTCTCTTCAATATTTAAAGTCTTGGCAATTGGTCTTTACCACATTTAGCAACAGACCTCCAGAATTCACCGACTTTATAGAAATACCTGCAACTGCTCACACAATTCCATCCTATTTTATTCATCCTCCTTGAGGAAGCCAGTCCCTAAGACCACTATCACAGCTATTAAATCACAATTCTCCAACAAACTTGAATTTTTGACCCCTTTCTGAACCCTGTATCAGCATGCCATTTATAGGCAAAACCATACCAGGGGCACTGGTGCCCCTCTGATAGCCTTCAGGTGGGCTCCTATTTCTAATTACAACCTCCTTATCTGTTGGAGTGGGTTAAATGGTGGTCCCCCAAAAGATATGCACCTCAAATGCATGAGTGCAAACTAGAAAAAGAGACTTTCAGATGCCATTAATTTAAGGTTCTCAGGATGAGGTCACCCTGGATTATCTGGGTGCATCCTAAATGCAATGACAAGTGTTTTTAATAAAAGAAAGGTGGAGAGAGATTTGGGACACGCAGAAGAAAAGACCATGTGAAGACAGAGGTAGAGATTGAGTTATGCAGCCATAAGCCAAGGAGCGCTTGGAGCCACCAGAGGGTAGAAGAGTCCCAAAAAGGGTAACCTCTAGAGCCTTTGAATACCTAGATTTTGAACTTCTGATCTCCAGAACTGCAAAAACCGTTTTAAATCACCAAGTTTGTAGTAGCTTGTTAACACGGCACTAAGAATGAGTATGCCTGTCATTTCCCTCACTCCTAAACCTCTCTTGAACCAGAAGCCCCAGACTGCCTTCTTCCCCCAATTCACTCCATTGACTGCGCCCATCCCCATTCCAACCCTCCCCCTCCGTCCTAGACATCCAACCTTGCCCATACTCCATATTCTCACTCATGCTTCAGGCAACTGTCAACCCCAAACCCAGGGCACCATCTCTCCCTGTCTCCCTCAGTTCTTGCTGTCCTGCCAGAGAAACAAACAGCAATGAAGATTTGGCCCCCGAAGTTCATAGTGTCAAAGACCAACCTGTTGCTCAGGATTAAAACAAACCCTGCTTCATCTACTCTAGTCAGAAGCTCCCTGACTAAATTATATGAGAAGCCTGAGCTCACCCACTCTAGGTTCTAGCAAATTCCCATATCAAAAACATCTCTTGTGCTTAGCTTCTGCCTCAGAAAAGATTTCTCTCACTTGAAAGGAACTAGTCACTGGACCCTGCTGGACCATCTACCTGTTATCCTTTGCCTTTCATGTAGAATTTCTCAAGTGAGCCAGTTATGCCCACGACCTTCATTTTTGTCTTTATCAACAGCTTTCATAACTTTCTAAGCTTGTTTTTCTCCTCACTGATAGCTACCTCTGACTTGTTGCTGAAGAAGATTTATCTTTCCTTATCTGCATTTTTAAAAAACTTTTTAGGTAATGCTGTTGTTTTTCTTGACTCCCCATCAGTGACTTCTGGTATATATATTGCTCTATTCTGAATTGCCTTTATTCTCTCTTACCTCTCTATTATCATCCCTTTGTTGAATTTAATGAAAAATATCTATAAAACAGCTTGGTGCCTGCCACAAAGTAATTTTGAGTAAATAATAATATTATTACTACTCATTACCTTCACTTTTGTGTATTTTTGCTTATTGAGAAACTCCTTTTAGAAATCAGCATTAGGAACTTGTGGCCAAGATGGTGGTATAGGCAGACATGACTCGCTTCCTCACACAACACCTCAAATCACAACTAAAATATAAAGAACTGTCAGAAATTGAGTTGAATGGAAGTCTGATGACTACAGAATTAAAGGAAGCACATCTATCTGGACTGGTAGGAGGGGTGGAGACATGGAACAGGCTGGCCGCACATCCACATGTGGTGAATAAAAATTCAGGAGGGAGATCTCAGGAGTGAGGAGTCTCAGCCCCATACTATGCACCCCAGCCCCACCTCAGCTCAGGGCTCCAATGTCAGGAAAATAGGTCCCTATAACTTATGGTTGCAAAAACCAGCAGGGATTGAGTGGGTGGAAGAAACTTCTGCAGTCCCAACCAGTTCCTCTTACAGAACCCGTACACAGACCTACTCAGACTCACTCCCTCTGAGCTTTGGGATAGTAGCTTGAAAGGCACACAAAGAGGAACAGAAGTGTCTGGCATCAAGGCAGGAGCTGGGGGACAGTTTTCTCCCAGACAGAAAGGCAAGCAGAGGTCCTTGTCCCTTTCAGAATACTCCATGACAACAGATGGGTGCATATCTGAGACTCCATCTCTCTGGCTAACACTTTTGCCCAGTCCTGCAACTGGGTCCCCTGCAACTCTGTCCCAACCAACTTATGGGACCACCCAAACTGTTAACTGTGAACTTTTCCATGTGAATGGCTGGTCTTGGCTCATGCTTCACAACTTCCTAAATCCTATCAAACAAGCAACAGCTGGCCTTAGTGATCCCTAGCTCCCATACCTCTTGCGAAGTGGCACCAAGCCTGGCACTAGCAGGAGCCAACCTAGATTCACAGCTTGTCTTCACCTGGGAACCTCCAAGCCCAGCACAAGTAGCAGCCAACTCAGATTGCTTTATAGCTCATTCAGGGTAGCCCCAAGCAGAACACAGGTGGGGGCTGACCTTGGCCTGCACCACCTGGGAAAAACCAGAGCCTCCGTACCCAGTGGACAGCTACAGACCATGTCAGAGCATCATCACCTGAATTCTGCACAGCTGATTCTCCACAGAGAGTGGAGCTTGGTGGTCTGTGGTTATAGCCAGTCCTCGAAGCTGACTGGCCTGGATAAATCCCTCCCATTGACCAGACAACAGCAATCAAGGCTCAACTGAGGAAGAGTTGGGCCCTCCCAACTCAGCACATATGAAGAGTGCATCTCAAGTACCCAGTTTGGGTCATGGGGGAGGCTATGCCACCGGACCCTGTGGAATGTCTAGTATATTATGCTACACTACCAACACAGGAAGTTAGAGCAGCTCTACCTAACACATGGAAACAAACATAGGGAGGCTGCTAAAATGAGGAGACACAGAAATATGTCCCAAGTGAAAGAATAGATCAAAACTCCAGAAAAAGTACTAAACAAAATAGAGATAAGCAATCTATCAAATGCAGAGTTCAAAGCACTGGTTATAAGGATGCTCAAGGAACTTAGTGAGGACCTCAACAGCATAAAAAAGATCCAGTCAGAAAACAAAGGATACACTAATTGAATTAAAGAACAATTTATAGGGAAACAATAGTAGAGTAAAGAGAGCTGAGAAGCAAATCAATGATTTGGAATATAAGGAACAAAAAACAACCAATGAGAACAACAAGAAGAAAAAGAATTCAAAAAAACAAGGATAGTGTAAGCACCCTCTGGGACAACTTCAAGAAGTCCAACAGTTGCACAATAGGGATGCCAGAAGGAGAAGGGAAAGAGCAAGAAATTGAAAATCTATCTGAAAAAAATAATGAAAGAAAACTTCCCTAATTTGGTGAAGGAAATAGACATGCAAATCCAGGAAGCACAGTGAGTTCCAAACAAGATGGATACAAAGAGGCCCACTCCAACACACATCATAATTAGAATGCCAAAGGTTGAAGCTAAGGAGAGAATCCTATAAGCAGCAAGAGAAAAGCAGTTACCTACAGGGGAGTTCCCATAAGACTGTCAACTTATTTCTCAAAAGAAACTTTGCAGGCTAGAAGGGATTGGCACGAAATATTCCAAGTCACAAAAAGTAGGGACCTACAGCCAAGATTTCTGATAGCAAAGCTATCATTTAAAGTTGAAGGGCAGATAAAGTGCTTCCCAGGCAAGAAAAACAAAGGACTTCATCATCACCAAAACATTTTACGAAATGGTTAAGGGACTTATTTAAGAAAAAGAAAAAGATCAAAACTATGAACAATAAAATGGCAATAAACACACATCTATCAATAATCAAATCTAACAAACGAACTAAGCAAACTGGAAGAACAGAGACAGATCATGGATATGGAGAGCATTTTGATGGTTGCCAGAATGAAGGAGGGTGCGGGGAAGATGTGAAGAGGTGAGGGGATTAAGCAGCACAATAGGTAGGTACAGATTAGCCATGGGGATGTAAAGTACAGTATAGGAAATGGAGTTGCCAAATAACTTATACGCATGATCCATGGACATGAACAATAGTGTGGGGATTGCCTGAGGGGGTGGGGACTGCTGGGTGGAGGGGGACAAAAGGGGAAATTTGGGACAACTGTAATAACATAATCAATAAAAAATAATTTTAAAAAGAAAAAAAAGAATATCACAGAATCTTAGCCTCCAAATGTGCCCGAGACATCATCTAAAGTGACTTCATCCAGTGTTGGTGTCCCTGCTCTAATCTGCCTCCTTCTATGCAGGTAACAGGCTTCTGCTCAACCCCTCACACCTGTGGCCTCTCCTTATTCACAGAACAGCCCATTGCAGAGATGGCTCTCACTGGCAGAATGCTTCTCTTCCTGGAGCCAGCCACCTTGTCACTGACAGAGTCATACACAATCTGCAGGGACCTTTCAGCTATTAGAAGACTTTGTATGGTGAGGGGGCCTTGGCTTGTCTAGACTGAAACAGTGGCAGTTCCTCCAGGCCTTTCTTACCTGACAGAGTTTCATGGCTCCTGGTGATTCTGTGTAGTCCATGGCTTCTGTGGAATCTGCCCAGCCTGACGCCCATGTTCCACACCTTCCCTCCAGTCATGGAAGGCACACTCAGGGGCCATGTTTATCCTGCATGGCTCCATCCCTCTGGCCCACAGCTGCTGGAGCCTGGCAGAACCCTACAGGAAGAGGCCAATCATACTTTCCCCCGTCCCCCACCTCAATATTTGCAGTTAGATTCAGGGTCACTAGTTAGTTTCTGCTCATCTTTTGAACTGGGGGTAGGTAATCTTAGTGGCTGTGGGGGCAGCTACCTGCACAGACGAGAAAGCAAAGAGTAAAGCACTGTGGAGGGAGAGGCAGAGAGGAGGGTGCAGCTGACTTTGGGGAGGGACACAGACAAAGAGGACAACAGCTGGTTCTGGTAACTCTCCGGTTCTGGGTTCCATTCTTCTCCCAAACTTGGCTGCCCTCGTGGATTCCATGAAATATGCCTGCAACCTTGTCATGAATGACCCTTTGGGTTTAAACCAGTTGGAATGACTTTTTGTTGAATGCAAAGTCAGGCTCCTCCTTCCCACTCTCTCCTCTCCTCCCCTCTCCTCTGCTCTGCTCTCCTCTCGGTAATTTCTGTGTTCTCATGACCTTCATCACTGTGCCCGGAGACCATCAGCTCTTCCCTGGCTGCAGATCCAGTCTCCCCAGTGATTTGATCCTGCAGCTTTGCTTCTCTTTTGAGTGAGGAAGCCCGGCATCTCATCCCAGCCTCGTGCTCTGTAAAGCAAAAAATGTTCTTTTCAAACCCTGCTTGCTGACTAGTCACTCGGGTCTAACATTTGTCAAGATCTCGGGCTTCTGATTCTCCTTTGGGAATTTCACGATTCCCTACATTTTGTAATCCTCTCTCCAATCATGACCTCAAGATCTGCCCTTTTTCTCTCAATCTTAACAGCTCAATGATCACTTTTGTACTTGGTTACTGGAATGTTGTCCTTACTAGCCTCTTGGCTGACAGCTTTCTCTACCTTCCAGCACATTAAAATACTTCCCCCCAAAATGATACTTCTAAAAAAGATATTGCCCTGGCTGGTATAGCTCAGTGGATTGAGCTCGGGCCTGCGAACCAAAGGATTGCAGTTCAATTCCCATGCAGGGCACATGCCTGGGTTGTAGGCCAGTTCCCAGCAGGGGATGCATGAGAGGCAACCATACATTGATGTTTCTCTCCCTCTCTCCTTCCCTTCCCCTCTAAATATAATAAAACTTAAAAAATAATAAAAATAAAATAAAAAAGATAGTGCCCAATCTGCATAAGTCCAATGAAGACTATTACATTTCATTGACCTTCACCAGCTATTTCCGCGTAGACTTCTCCGGAGGTGTTTGTGTCTTGATGATATGATTAGCAATGGCGGGATACTCATTATGAACTCCCCCGGTCAACTACCTTTGATGCCTCCCTATTTCCCTCTGGGTCAAGTTCTAGCTCCTTAGTCTGGCAGGCAACAATCTTCTACATTCTTATCCCTACCAACATTTATTTTATCCCAAATTCCCCTAAGGGGCCCTCTACTCTAGCCAGACCGTCTACTCGCTGTTTCCTAAATTCATGTTGGGCATTCCCACCTCTGGGTTCTGCATTCATTCATTCATTCATTCATGCAACATACATCGGTTGTCGTATCAGGCACTGGAGGTACCACAGTGAACAAAACACACACAGTCTGCGCTTGAAAATGCTTTCACTCCATGCTAGTCTGGAATGTTTTCTCTCTCTGGCCCCATTCCTGTTGTACTAAATTCTATCTGTCCTTCAAGGTCCCACTGAAATCTACCTCTTCCCCGATCATGCCCCTCAGAACTGATCTCTCTGTCTTACACTCTTGTTTACGTGTTCATTTGTATGCTGGCTACTGATAACTTAACATCTGAATTTGAATCTGCTCCCTGAGTCTCTCCGAGAAGAGCATCTCCTGCTGCTTCATTCGCCCCATGGGGCCTTGCACAGAATATTAGCTCAGTAAATGTGTTGAATTTATTGCAGCAGCATAGGCCTGAATTTCCTTAAAACAACCAGAAATGAATGTGACTGTGTATTTGCCCCTTTGGTTGACTTACTCAAGAACTAGTATTTATATCAATTCACTCCCACTTTTAAAACCAGCCAGGTTGTACATGGATGAACCTGGAGGACATCATGTCCAGTGAAATGAGCCAGGCACAAAAGGACAAATACTGTAGGATTCCACTTATATGAGGTACTTAGTATAGTAAGTTCATAGAGACAGAAAGCAGAATGCAGTTGCCAGGGGTTGGGTGGAGGAGGAAATGAGTTCGTTAATGTAAACAAAGTTGCAGTTTGGGAAGAGGAAAAAGTTCTGGAGATGGATGGATAGTGATTGATCAGTACACGACAACGTGAATGTACTCAATGCCATGGAATTGTACACTGAAGAAGAATTAAAACAGCAATTTGATGTTATGTATATTTTAACAAAGTTAAAAAGAGAAACCACGCAGGTTCCAAGCTGAATGAGGGTGTGGTTCGTGCCTTGCCCTCTGAGACCCCTCCCAGCACCACCCACGCCAGCTCACTGGTGGCAGGATACTTGTGGGAACGAAGCGAGTGGCATTATTTTCTTGGAAGAGAGGAGGAAAATTAGAAGGGCAATCTTTGAAAATACTTTAAACACTTCTCACGTTTCACCTTGCTGCTGTCTTTTCAGGATGTAAGTGGGAAAAAAGTGTCAAACCTCAAAGCCAACAAGAGAAGGCGTTTCCTGGGCTCAGATGAAGAAATCTACAAAATTGGGAAACAATGTTTGTGCCATTTCTGGAGGCCCTGGACAGATTCGGTTCACCTCCAAGTGATTTACCTGTGGCTCCCGATGATTATTTACTTGGCTATTCAGTTCAAGACAATCACAGGAATGTACGGCCCATAAATTAGAATAGCTATGAAACACAGGCTGCCTTTATGTAGAAACATAACTTTTGCAGGTTTCCTTTTTTTTTTAAACAAAGGAAGAATACATTTAATATACAAGCTCAGAGTGATCACTCTGTTCTCACTGCCTCCTTTTTAATATCGGGGTTCATCTCAGATCTCTTGTGTGTCCTCAGTCTTTGCCCTTGTGCTTGACTGTGAGCCCAGCAGACAAACGTGTCCCCAAGTGCTCCCTGAGTGAGCCCCCGGGGGAGTGTGAAGACTTCTCTAACACCTCCCCCCATCCCTACGCTTTGGCCACCTCACTGTTTTTGGGGGAGGGCGACTTTTCATAGCAGGTACACATGGAAGTGGGGCTGACTAGGCAGAACGGGGGGATGAACAGGACCTGAGGCTGAACCCAGGCCCCCGCACTCCAGCACTGGCACCATGCAGGCGACCACATCACGTTCCTCCGTCAGGTGGGGCTACAATGCCCCTGGTTGAGTTGTGGTGGGGAATGGAGATCTTGGACAGCAGTGCAAGGCCTGACATTCAGCGAAGCGTGGTAAAGATAACGAGCTGATAGGTCTCGAGTAGTCTACACTTTGGGGGGAGTGGAGAAGTCTAGAATTGAGCAAGGACAATAAATCAGATGAAGGGGAAGGCTGAGGGGGGATGTGGACAGCTGGTAAGGGATTCTGGCCAAGTCAGGAGCACAGTCAAGTCAAGCTGACAATGGGGCTGCCTGCAGGTAACTTTCAGGGGGGTCCAAAGGCCCATCTGTGAGCTGGGCGGACACTGATTCACGCAGAAGCAAGACTTTTAAAGCTAGGAAGTGTGACCTGGTGGCAGGAGGCAGACATCTAGGGCCCACTGTGTGTAGTTCTAATGGGGAGAGCACATCCGAGCACTGACTGTGCAGCTTGCCAGCCTGGGTTTGACTCCTGTCCCTGCTCTTACTAGCTGTGCAAACTTGAGCCAGTTACTCAACCTCTCTGTGCTTTAATTCCTTCCTCTGAAAAACAGAGGTAAGAAGAGTATCTACTTCACTCATAAGGTTATATGAGAAATAAAATTAAGATGTAGAAACGTCTTAGACTAGTTCCTAACACATAATAAACCTGAAAAAACTATTTATTTTTAATATGGTTTGTTCCTTTCAAGAAATGTTTATTCAACACAGGTTTATGGGCTAGGCACGGTGCTGGGGACAGCAAAGCAGCTGGGAAATGGTTTGCACCGTCCCTGCCCTCAAGGAACTGAAAGTCAGCCCCCAGGGTCCCTTCTTGCTCCTTGCCAATAACTCACCCAAAATAAGGCTTTGGTGTTCATTCTCGGGACTGTGATATGGACAGCAAGCCTTTTCTCTGGTTTTATTTTTTATTTTTTGCCATACCTAGTCCTCCAGACTTCAGGTAATTGAGAGTGGTTGGGACATTCGATAAACAACTTACAGAGGCTTCTGGTCAAGATAGCGGTGAAGGTAAACGTGGTACTTGAATCCTCCCCCATCCACATCAGAATTACAACTAACCTATAGAACAACCATTATTCAGAACTGCCTGAAATCTGGCTGAATGGAAATCTCCTAGAGATTTAAAAAGCAGCGGTGGAGGGGCAGAACAGGCTGGTCCCACACCCACGTGTGGCGGGTAAAAATCAGGAGGGATGCCTCAGCTGCAGAGGTTTCCCCTGAGGAGCAAGGGGTCCCAGCCCCACATCAGTCCCACCAACCAAGGGGCTCCAGAGACAGGAAGAGAACTTCCCATAACTGCTGGGTGTGAAAACCAGAGGGGACTGAGGCTGAGTGAGACAGAGGGCTGCTGGAGTCCCAGGTATTTCTCTTAAAGGACCTGCACACTGACTTACCCCGATTCACTCCCTCTGAGCTCCAGAGCTGGGGAGGTGGCGAGAAAGGCACCAGGGACATATGGGGAGGAACTGAATTGTCTGGCATCAGGGTGAGAACTGGTGGGGGGCAGGCAGCCTCTGGCCAGGCAAAAGTGATGGCAGAAGCCATTGTTCCTCTTCTGAGACCCCCTCCACACAGAGCTGGCAGGCAGGCACCACATCTAAGACTCCATCAAGCAGGCTTACCCTGGAGATTCCCTGAGACTCTACTCCACCCTATCCCACCCAACTTGCAAGCCCACCCAAGCTGTTGCCAGTGGCTTTTCCATATAAATGGCATGTCTTGGCTCATGCTTCAGACTGTCCTAATATCTCTCAAACCAGAAGCGTCTGGCCTCAGTGAGCCCCATACCTCTCTCTAAGTGGCCCCAGGACCAGCACTAGTGACAACTGGCCTTGGTTCACAGCTTAGCCTCTCCTTGGTCCCTCCAAGCCCAACCCAAGTAGCAGCCATCTGCAGATCACTTCATAGCTCATTCTGGGTGGCCCCAGGTAGAATACATGTGGTGGCTGACTCTGGCCTGCACCTCCCAGGAGGCCCCAAAGCCAGCCTACTCAGCGGACAGCTTCAGAGCATGCCCAAGTACCATCCAACCACCCCCACGAGCTGCACACTCAAGGGGTGGACTCAGCAGGCACCACAGCCCTGCTGAAAAAAGTCCTACTCTGTGGGGTAAGCCCCTGTACAGCTGATCCTCCATGGTGGTGGGTGGTTGCAGCCAGTCCTTGCAGCAGACCAGCTGGGGGTAAATCCCTCCCATTGATGTGCCCACAGCAGTCAAGGCTCGACTACAACAGGAAGATGTACACAGCTCACACTGGGGCAGTAGAGGGTGTACCTGGAGTGCTCAGCTTGGGTGATGGGGAGGCTGTGCCACTGGGCCCTGCAGGACACCTACTTCATAAGGCCACTCTAGCAAGGACAGGAGACATAGCAGCTCCACCTAACACTTAGAAACAAACACAGGGAGACTCCTAAAATGAGGAGGCCAAGAAATGTGTCCCAAATGAAAGAATGGAACAAAACTCCAGAAAAAGAACTAGGCAAAATGGAGACATGCAATTGACTAGATTCAGAGTTCAAAATGCTGGCTGTAAGGATGCTCAGTGAACTTAGCGAGAACTTCAACAACATAAAAAAGAGCATGGGAACCCTAACAAAGAATGAGTCGGAAATGAGTGATACACAACTGAAATGAAGAAGACTTTACAGAGAATCAACAGTAGTGTAGATGAAGCTGAGAGTCAAAGTTCTGGAATATAAAAAAGCAAAAAACAGATAATCAGAATAGCAAAAAGAAAAAAGAATCCCCCCAAATGAGGATAGTTTAAGGAGCCTCTGAGACAACTTCAAACATACCAACATTTGCATCATGGCGGTGCCATAAGGAGAAGGGAGAGAGCAAAAAATTGAAAAACTATTTGAAAAAATAATGATAGAAAACTTCCCTAACCTGATGAAGGAACTAGACACACAGGTCCAGGAAGCACAGAGAATGACAAACAAGAGAGACCCAAAAAAGCCCACACCAAGATACATCGTAATTAAAATGCAAAAAGTTAAAGAAAATGAGAGTATCTTAAAAGCAGCAAGAAAAGGCAGCTAATTACCTACAGGGGAGCTCCCATAAGACTGTCAGCTGATGTCTCAACAGAAACTTTGCGAGCCAGAAGATGAGGCAAGAAATATTCAAAGTGATGAAAAGCTGGGACCTACAATGAAGATTACTTCACCCAGCAAAGCTGTCATTTAGAATGGAAGGACAAAGAAAGAGTTTCCTAGACAAGAAAAAAAAAGCTAAAGGAGTTCATCACTATCAACCAGCATTACATAAAATGTTAAAGGGTCTTCCTTAAGAAGGCAAAAAACAAAAAAAAATATATGAGCAGTAAAATGGACATAAATACACATCTGTCAGTAATTGAATCTAAAAAACAAACTAAACAAACAAGCACAGCAGAAATGGGATCATAGACCCAGAAAATATTTTGATGGTTGCCAGAGGGGAGGGGGTATGGGGGGGTATGGGTAAAAAAGGTGAAAGCAATAAAAAGTACAAATTCATTGTTACAGAATCATCATGGGGATGTAAAGTACAGCACAGGGAATGTAGTCAATAATATTCTAACAACCATGTATGGTGTCAGATGGGTATGAGATTTATCAGGATGGTCACTTAGTAAGCTATATAATGTCTAAGCAGGTGGGGTGTACACCTGAAACTAATATAATATTATATGCCAACAACTGTAATTGAAAAATAGAAGATGATTTAAAAAAGGGAAACAAAACAAAAAAAAACAAAGCTTACAGAATTGAGAGTTACTCAATCAATGCTGAATAATACGAAGACAAATATATAATGTATAAACAGATTATGTTGGGGTCTTAATGCTCCTTCAGCTCATTAATATATATGGGAGCGCACTTCTCTGCTCTGCTCCCCGATGCAAATTGTCCTCCAGTCAGCAAGGACCGGTCAGGCTCTACAGTCCCACCCAAGTTGTGC